>NW_009914086.1:40811-53359 GCF_000696875.1 Nestor notabilis
ATGGTACAGACACAAGTTTCTGTGTGAAGAAATTATGGCAGATCGTCTGCTCTGCAGGTAATATATTTAAGTATATATGTATATATATGAACCTCAATATTCATATAGATGTGGCTAAAGCTAAATGATTTGGCTAAATATATGTTTTTTCAAACTTTTATCTGTGTAGTGATAGTAATTACAGAATTATAGTAATAATATTATTTCATTCTCATAATGAAACCATCTTGTATATTTGATACCCTTAAGAGTTGTTTGGATCACTACTGGAAATAACCTCACTAATGCGGATTTGAGAACTTCCTGGGAGATACAGAAAAAGACAGTTCCATCAGTATATGTGGCAGATCATGTCTCCTACACAGTTATTCTAACACCTGTAGTATTTCCTTTTGCTTATAATATATTGGGTCAAGTTTGCAAGAAAGCACAGAACCCAAAATTTGATCTTGTAGACAAGGCCGAATGTCTAGTTGAGGGTCTCTTATGTACTAGATTTGTTCTGTTCCAGACCCACCAATCCTTATTCTATAAAGAACTGGAGATAAGGAAAGATTTAATTTAGGTGCCATTCAAAGTAGAGAAAAGCCATTCCTCTGTATCTCTCACCTTTTTATCGGACCATTTCCCACTCTAGTTTTGGCTGTACCTTTTTCCCTGCTTTTTTATTTTCCAAAGTTCTGGTCTAAACCTTCTCTATAACAGCCCATAGTCCCTCACCTTGTGCAACTATTGTCCTAAATTAAAATCCTTCTATACAACTGCTTGCTTTCTTAAAAATAGCGGAAGTTACTAAGCCCATCACAATCCTTTCTATATGATTACCTTGTGGGTCACATATCCTGTTCACAATATATTTTACTAAAACAAAAAAAAACCCAAAACAACCCAACTTATTTGTTCTGTGAGAATATTTTCTGCATTTCTCACCTAACCTAAAAAATCAAAACTGAGGAAAGAAATAAAGTGCTGATTTAAGGAAACCATTCGACTAATGTAGGTAAAGTCAATGCCTACATTCAGAATGTAGGTGGTTTGGTTTTCAGAGGTGTTATAAACCTTATTTGCTTCTATTGGGTGGCTATTACAATAGAAAAATGAACCTTTTACTGATTAACTACCTATATAGGCTTATATATAACTTTGCTACTTAAAAGTTTGGATTGTTAAGTTTCTCTGTTCTTTGGAAATATTTAGCAGTGATTTCTATTACGATGTTTTCAAGTGAAAGCCTGATAATAATTTTCCTTGGAGAAATTGCTCTGTTTTAAAGAATGGCTTTAGCAGAATTGTTTCTAACATGTAACAATGCACACAATCTTCTCATATGCAACATGCCTCCACTAACTGATAAAGTACATTGCAAGGCAGCATCTAAAGTACTTCTTTGCTAATAATAGTGAAAGGATTATAAGATGTTTAGTGTAAGAAGATACAGATACCAAATAAAAGCAGAGTTTAATTGTATTTTAGGAATAGTATAGGTATGTTTTCTGATTAAGTTTTCTCACCATTACATAAACATAGTTTTCCAGTTAAGTAACGAATGTACATGGAATACTCTACAGATATTCCTTGTTATTCTTCCGGGTAGTATTGTTAACAAAAGCTTTCTCCAAAATGGAAAGTGTGCCTAGTCAGAACTTTGTCTGTTTATATAAATTATACACACACATAAAGTAAGCATACTGATTTATGTTTTCTGTGACCCTTTTAACTCTCTGTACTTGCTGTTAAGTTGTATATTTTTCTGTAGGAGCACTGTAACTCATAAGAAAATGACTAACGCTGAAAACTCAGTTAAGTCTCAAAAAAAGACATTAGTTCTGAGGCCTGGCACTCCTTTTGGGAAATCAGAGTTTTTATTGCCAGATAAATTAGTGTTTCAAAAGTATGAATACAGATGCTGTTTGCAAATTTGTCACAATCTGTCTTCCAGCAGAACAAATTTATACTGCATATAGTAATGGAAAACAGAAAACTGGATATTTCACTAAATTGCAGCTGTATATTAAAAGATTTATATGGTCATTTTATGTCAGGGAAACATATAGGTCTTACAGTATGTCTGTTCAGTATTCCATGAAGAACCTTGGTATTCTTATTTTAAGGTTATTTTATACTTTTTAACAGAATAAATATAATATAACATTTGTTGTAGAGAAAGCCATACATAATAACTATGTTTATCAATGTTTTACTGCAGAAGATGGCTGTGGTAAAAATCTTGTTATTCTCACTACAGTCTAGACTGACCATATCTGAGAATTTCCAGTCTGCAAGCCATTTTCATAGTTCCTGTGTCCACTCAGTGCAGTATTAAGTATTTTAGAGGACTTGTATATCAAGCCAGGTGGGCAATTCTGAAAGAAATGCCCGAACTGACAAAGTCACAGCTTTATTTTTATTATAATCAAATTCATTTAGAGATTGAATATTTTCAAATAATAGAAGGCTGCACTCAAATAGCAAGTTTCTTTTTGCTTGCATGCTTTCACATAATAGAGTCCTACTTTTAACTTCTTTTTCTTTTTTTGTCCTACTGTTAATTCCCTTACAGCAACTATCCTTCAAAACAGGAGCACATTTTGTGCAGTTGTGAAGTATTGGCTCCAATTACTCTCAGCAACTAAAAAGAGTGTTTATTTTAATAGGATTTGCAGTAAAACAAGGCATATAAAAATCAGATGCATAGGCAAAGAATTTTTCATCTTTAATCATTAAGCTACCGGTACAAATTGAGCCCTGCAGTTATTTCATTCCCAAAGGACACCAGAGATTTAAAGAATTCAGAGGATTAAATATTTGTGTTTGAGTGAGCATGCTAAGTATTTTTGTGGTTGCTATCATTAAAACTGTATTTCAATACATTGTTTTAAATGTCTACAATGCACATTTTCTCTAAATGATAGCTTCTAACTCTTCCTAGATATGGGGCATTAAGGGCATCTGTGTTATATTACTAGCCTTCCACAGATGCCAACAGCTTGGTTTCTAATATATATTTATTCTTTGTCAATACAGACAATTTGAACTTAGCATTTTTTCTTTGGTAGCAAAGAGCTACATGCTACAGTCTGTTATTTCTATGACAAAAAAGATATACTGCTGGAGAAAAGTGTGTTTTTCCTCTGAAAAACATGAACCCTTGAAAAAATCAAAGTATGTTCTATGCAAATTATTCACAGTATTTGCCAAATGCTAAAGACTTGTTTTCCCATTGGAATGTAAACATGGAACAGGTGAAATTTTTATTACACTGCTTTTGAAAAAGACTAAGAAATTAAGAGCAAGATAACAAAATCCCTACCCATTGTGAGAGAAATGGGTAAGAACTTCCCTCAAATACAGAAACCCGTTGATACATGCAATGGGCCAAATTAAAGTCTGACACATAGGGTTTAACATTTTTTCAGAATAAATGCTTACTCATGATGCACACCAAATAATTTTTTGATTTCTGCATAACAAGTATATTTCTGTAGACAATAAAGATATGTCAGGTTTGCTGGCTTCCTAGATAACTGTAGCACCTAGTGGTCTGTTAACCTAACATTTTTTTTCATGTTAAAGCCCATTCTTTACTTTCAAAATCTCTTTTTCCTCACAAGTGTTTCAGCTACTGCTGTGATCTATTGTAAACCTCTTGTTACACATAAAGTGTGTCAAAGTCATGATTTCCATAGTCTGGTAGGATCTTTCCTTTTAATTTCTTTTCTTAAGACTATCAAGTTAGAGAAGGAAGTTAGAAAATGCTTCCCAGTAAGGAGCTACAACTTTCAGTCCATTACCGAGTCCGGCTTTTTAAGAATGAAGATGAAGGATGTAAATTTATTGTAATCTTCTGAGTGTTAGCATTTGGAACTTATTCAGAACCCTTCAATGGGTACATTGATGAATTAGGCTTATGGGTTCTCACCTAGAAAAAAAAAATGTGCTATTTGCCTTAACTATGCCAAGTAAACTAATGAAGATGTCAGCTGGACATTATATAGACCAACATTTACTATGTCAATTTTATATTTTCTTCAATCTGTACTCCTCTTTTGTTGTAATTAATTAAAAATTGAGACAAATGATATATAAATTACTTTTTCTTATGCTACATAATTTTTATCTTTGTAACATAGAGTAATTCTGATTCTCTTACATACAACATTTCTATATGGCCTTCATAAAACTCTGATATGTAAAGTGGCCTAAATACAATATCTGTACCTGAATAAGGGACTGTACCCATTTTCAAGAATAATTCCTCCAGTGTTAAATAGCCATTTACAGTGGGAGAACTGAATAATAACGTAATATTGCCAGTTCCATCCAATGATTACAAAAGTATGCTGGTTGTGTCAGAAATTGCATACCAGTGATATTACTAAACCAAAAATCTGTGTATAGGCTATATATTCAGAATTACCTTTCCCTCACCCACAAGGTTGCCTGTTCAGAATTACACATGCACTTCAGTTGTTCAGCATTCCTAGTATCTACAGTATTGGGCATCCCAATAATATTTTGTGGTTTGGACACAAACACTTAAGACCTGACTAATAAAAATCTGGGGTGCTTTAAATTCCAATTCCTGTATTTGAAGTTTAAAAGCTGGTTTGGAACACATTCCCCTAAATGTTCACATACTGTCACCTCAGCTATTGTCTATATATCATGGACAAGAATCTCTAATTAGCAAATGTCTTGAAAAGCATTAATAATGTACACTTGCAATGGTATCATCCTTGCATGAAGGGAATGGAATTGATAGGGTTATCCGATTCACAAGTATGAGTTTTGTATAAAGAAATCCAGATGGACTGGAACGTGTACATGTGTAGGAGGGCAAGTACAGGGTGTGTCTGCGAGAGAGGGGCTGCAGATGGTGTTTGACTGTTGAACTGAGAATATGTATCTGTAATTTATCTGGAAGATGAGGTAAACAGCACATTAATTAAATTTGCAGATGATACCAAATTTAAATGTGTTACAAACACCACCGAGGAAAGATATAAAACAAAGTAACCTAGAAAAGGTTGGGAAGATAAGCAAGACTTTAAAAAAACCTTTAGAATTAAAGTTAATATATTGAAAATACAGATATTAAATAAAGCAACTGGAAAGCAAGAATACTAATATTATTTGTTCTGAATTTTCCCCTTTCTTTCTCTTCTTTTCTTTTCCTTTCCCTTCCCTTCTCTGTGTTTTTATTTGCATATTATCTGCTATATTTTGATTGGTTGTACTAAAAGTGCAGTTTGTATAATAACCAGAGAGACACTGCCCTACATTGTTCTCTCACTGGCCCAACAATCTACTGCTACTGTTAATAAAATCAGTGACATCGGATGAAAATTGTCATTGTCTTAGACACTATATAAAAAAAAGTCTTTTATAGTTTCAAAGTAAGATATGGTTGCTCCAATTGACTAATAACGATAAAAACCCTATCAGAATTGTATACCACACAAGATGTGTATTCTAATGTGGATAGTGTAACCCAGGAACTTAGAATCCTGAATTTGGTCATACAAACATAGTTTTAGTTACCCCATTCTGAGGAAAACCAACCAACCAAACAGACAAAACACCTAAAAACCTCATTATTGCCTCACTCCCTGCTAACATCACCTCTGTCTCAGAGGTGAGGGATATCTTTCCTTCCATTTAGGTCTAGCCAATGTACATCTAATTAAACTCAGAGTATATTTAGCTATGTGGCAATATTTAGGACACATTACACTCATGTTACTGGCTGAATATTAGCCTCAGCTTAATAGATGGACTACAAGTACTGCCAATTAATTCTGTCTGTTGCTCACAGATTTCAAAGATGCAGCAAGTTTGGTCTTTTCAGGTTTAGAAATAAGCGAAGTCCAGGAATTTACTAGCAAATGGGTATGCTGTCTTGCAAGAGGATCTACAGTATCAGATGTTGTATGCAGAAAGTATATTTGGTGCTCTAACAATAAATTGCTATGTCTAACTGCAGACAGGAATATGTGTTTATGAATCCAGTTTCACAGAAGAACATTTAATAAGGTGCTTCTTAATCTAAGTTAGAAACTGATTCAGACATACCTTTTTCTCAGGTGTCTCCTGTCTGATTTGTACCTTTCCAGTCTGCAGACTGGCTGCTGAGTATCCTATTGTCATATTCGTATTATAGTCCTTAGGCTATCAACAGCTTGCATTAACACTGAGAAGGGACCTGCCTCTCTTCTTCTCCTTCCCAAAGGGAATATATTTGCTTTTATTTTGTCAGGTGAACCTTACTAGTTAAACTCTTGAACTGATCATGGTGGATGGACACAGAAGTTTGCCATGCTTCTAAGGTTTCTTTTTATATCTAGTTGCAAAAAGAATATTCTTAAAATCCCAACCAAATACCTATACAAATGACACCTTGATCAAAACTAATACAACAAAACTTCAGTACCAAACCCCTAGAATTTCAAGACAGATTGTAAAATACATAAAACAAAACAAAACAATACAAAAAAAAACAACAAAAAAACCCCACAAAACCAAGAAAACCCAACCCATCCCTGAATTACTGGCAAATTTTAAGACCAATAAGCTTGGGAAACATCTCTGAAGTACATTGAATGCAACCTCTTGAGTAAATAGTAGAAATGCATGTGTCCATAGTTCAGAGTTATAGAATGCATTTTTATTTTGCAGAATATGTATCGAGTTTTTCCTGTCACACATAAGGAGCAACTCTACTTGGAAGAATAAGTAAGTGAGCAGCAACATCAGGAGACTATGCTTTCATGTTCCATTTAAGGAGATGAAAATTGAAGGTTCGGGTTATGACTTTGTAGCCATTTATTCTCCTTTACACAACTTTGGTGGATCCCTGCATCATGGAGAGAGAGTTTAGACTCTATAGACAAAATAGAATCCTGTGACACTAGAAGTGTATATATCAGGATATTATTGCTATTATTTTGCCTTGAACCCAAATAAAAACATGCTAAGATAGCACAACTAACAATAGTATATAATGATATACTATTGTAAAACTGTTTTAGCATGTTCAACTACAATTATAAGCATTTTATGAAAGTATATGATCAATGGGATCTTAACAAACATCTAAGTAAGAAGTCCTGCCAAAGGGCAAAATAAGCCCAAACAACTGCAAATTGGCAGAAAACCCTGCCAAACAAACCAAAACCGATATAAGCAGCAATGGGAGCAGAGGAGACCCCCCTTTTTGAGGCGGGCAGGGGCAATTGAATACAAACATTGTGTATCAGTGAATAAAACTGGAGAAAAGAACTTAAGATAACTTCAGCTGCAACTTGCCTTAAAGAGCTCTGAAGCCTGATCAACATCAGCTCTGTGAACCACCAAGGATCATAGGCATCAGTGCTAAATAAATGTAAATAATATCAGCTCAGCATTACTGTATACTTGGATCTAATTTAAGAAGTAAATCTAAAGACTAAAGGTTTTGTGTTCGTAATGCTAATGATGAATAAGGTATGAGACCTAACCATTAACAAGAACTTAATGTGTTGTTAATGAGTGAATTTAGTAAAGTTTAAAGTTTCAAACTGTCTTGATGAATCGATCTGATGCCACTATAAATTTATAATTTTCATATACATGTATATGTATACATTTATTTAATGGCAACACTTCTCTCTCAAATAACAAACTCGACAAGGTTTTAAAGACTGACCAATTTTATCTGAGAGACTAGAATACTTTACTTTTTATTATTCTACTGTTACTGTATTTTCTTCCCTTTACTGTCATCACATTTTTCCCCCAAAATGCATTTACCATAAGGCAGTCAAGTTTTGGTTAGAGTATTCTCAGTATAGCTATGGTGAAAATTAAGCCTTGAGCTTTCTACTGACATGCAGTATGCCTTTTCATTTTTGTGTGTATATGAAAGTTAGTTTTTGAACAGAGATAAAACCTAGAAAAAGAAAGCCAAGATAATGTTGCAGAGATATATAACTAAACCCAAATCTTTCTTCTCTAAATGATTATCTGGTTTAAAGTAACTGTGAGATAAGTGCTGAAAAACCAATCAGTATCAGTAATTTATAATCACAATCATAGATTCACAATCAGTCTTCAGAGTGAGATGATTTAAAATAATTTTCTTTTGAACAGTTAATGTCTCATGAGTTTTCCACAGTGCTGATGGCAACAGTTTGCAAGAGAAATATATTTTCTTGTAATACACAAATAGACAATAGATTTTTATCAGCTGACAGCTTACACAGTGGTGAAAATAATAATAATAATAAGATTCTGTAAATCAAATAGGTCTCAAACTTTTTTATTTTTTTTTCTTTCAACATCATTGACTATAGTGGAATGGTCTGTTTTTAAACAGTTTTAATCTTATGGGTAACACAAAATGTTTGTAGCTTTTCCTTTTAGTTTCTTTTTTTGCCTTTTGTTTTATTTTGGGTTTTTCTTTGGCTTGGTTTATTTGTTTGTTTGTTTGTTTTTTAATCTGTATGGTCAGACCCTCAGCTGGTGATTTGAATGGTCTTATGCCAATTTTCATTAATAGTGTTGACACAAATTTGTGTCCTGATGAAATCCATCTGCGGGTCCTGAAGGAGCTGGTGAATGAAGTTGCTAAGCCACTGTCCATCATATTTGAAAAATCATGGCAGTCAGGTGAAGTTCCTGATGACTGGAAGAAGGGTAATATAACCCCCATTTTCAAGAAGGGGAAGGTGGAAGACCCGAGGAACTATAGACCAATCAGTCTCACCTCTGTGACTGTCAAAATCTTCGAGCAGATTCTCCTGGAAAGAATGCTGAGGCACATGAAAAACAACGAGGTAGCTGGTGACAGCCAACATGGCTTCACTAAGGTGAAATCCTGTCTGACCAATTTGGTGGCCTTCTATGATGGGGCTACAAAACTGGTGGACAGCGGCAGAGCAGTTGATGTGCAAAGTGTTAAATGCCGTCCTGAACAACCTTGTTGTTTCTAAATTGGAGAGATATCAATTTGATAGATAGACCACTCAGTGGATAAAGAATTGGCTGGATGGACACATGCAAAGGCTTGTGGTCAACAGCTCAGTGTCCTAATAACGATTGGTTCAGTTGATATGGTGGAAGGAAGGGATGTCATCCAGAGGGACCTTGACACGCTTGTGAGGTGGGCCGATGCCAACCTTATGAAGTTCAACCAAGACAAGTGCAAGGTCCTACACCTGGATCAGCACAACCCCAGGCACAGATATAGGTTGGGCAGAGAAGAGATTCAGAGCAGCCCTGCAGAGAAGGACTTAGGGGTGTTGGTCGACGAGAAACTTAACCAGAGCTGACACTGTGCGCTTGCAGCCCAGAAAGCCAGCCGTATCCTGGGCTGCATCAAAAGAAGCGTGACCAGAAGGCACAAGGAGCCTGCTCTCGTGAGACCTCACTTGGAGTATTGTGTCCAGTTCTGGTGTCCTCAACATAAAAAGGACATGGAGCTGTTGGAGCAAGTCCACAGGAGGGCCATGAGGATGATAAGGATGCTGGAGCACCTCCCGTACAAAGACAGGCTGAGAAAGTTGGGGCTGTTCAGCCTGGAGAAGAGAAGGCTGTGTGGAGACCTCATAGCAGCCTTCCAGTATCTGAAAGGGGCCTATAATGATGCTGAGGAGGGGCTCTTCATTAGGGACTGTAGTGATAGGACAAGGGGTAATGGGTTCAAACTTAAACAGAGGAAGTTTAGGTTAGATATAAGGAAAAAGTTCTTTACTGTGAGGGTGATGAGGCACAGGAACAGGTTGCCCAAAGAAGTGGTAAGTGCTCCATCCCTGACAGTGGTCAAGGCCAGGTTGGACAGAGCCTTGAGCAACATGGTCTAATGTGAGGCATCCCAGCCTATGGTGCAGGGGGTTGGAACTAGATGATCTTAAGGTCCTTTGCAACCGTACCCATTCTATGATTCTATTCTATGATTCTATTCTATGATTCTATTGTTTGGCTGCGGGTTACAATAGTGCATTTTAAATCTCATATATCTGTCCCAGCCTGTTATTGGAGACTGTTGTCTCTATGGAAAGAGAAAATTAATGAAAATCTGTTTCTTAATCAAGGATAATGTGTTAAAGAAACTTGAAATCAGCATTAGCTTACCTTAACATGACTGACTGTAAGTTCAAGAAAATGTTGAATAGCAATTCTGCTCTTCCTGTTCTTGTGGTGTCATGGTCCACAAGTGGGATAGGCAGCTAGGGAGGTGGAGACAGATGAATCTGTCCCATTTTAACGCACTGCAATTTTGTCTTTCTGACACAAAGTCTGTTTTAGGAGAAAATCTGATTGCAACTGATAGGAATAGAAGGTTACTGTTCCTCATGGGTCTTCATTGTTCACCTGTCTAACCCTTCTTTGGGTGAAAAAGCAAACTGAGAAATAAAAAACCCCAAGCCAACAAGACATAATAATACTGAAAAAGTGTTAACAACCTGTTCATGAAGAAGTTGATAATGAAAGAGTATTATCACTTAGCATTATCACAGTGCATTATTACTGCCATGACTCGAGCTACAAAAAGGTTTATTATTTGATGAATCTGATGAGTCCATTTGGCTTTCCTATTTGATGCTAGATTTTAGATGTTCATTTTCCTATTTAAACTGTAGTGATATGCAGAGAGACAAGATATCATTAGGCATGCTAAGTATCTTTTTTTTTTTTTTAATAAAAACATATATTTCCAAAAATACAAGTCAGTTAATAAAGTTTTTCTGAGACCTTGATGAATGGTCTGGAATACTATGCATAATTCTACTATCCATATAGTATTATCAACCTCATTAAAAGTTGACTAGCTTTGTAAAATCAGTCCTTACAGTATTCTAAATAAAATATACTTGAACTATCTGAGAATGAGGGAAGACTCTGTATAATTCCCTAGCTAGTGGAAATGCATTTTCAATACTAGATTCTCAAAGATAGCTCAATAGAATTTACCAATATTTCCAAAATATTTTGCTGAGAGGGGGAAAAAGCATGAGAAATATACTCCTGACAGGTAATGAAATGAAAAGTGTTTGAAAAATACTGCTTAGAATGAAAATGCCATTCCAGCACTAACCACATCACATCACCGGCTCTACAGTCACTTGCTTCCTTCTGAATAACCATCTGCCTTTGAACATGTCTTTTATTATTCATTCAGCGCCCTTCCCAGGATGTTTGCTTAAAAAGCAAGGAGAAATAAGGATTTTAAACAATAAATAACTCACGTCAGTACCACTTGGTTGTAGATTAACCACAGAGGTGGCTGAAAAAACAAGATTTGACCTTCACGATTTCAGTACACATTCAGAAGACCCATGCAGACCAATGTGACCTGGGAGTTTGAGCAAGCGTTAGGATGACAACTTGCAACAGTAGAAAAAGGTGCCTGTGTCTTAGCCATCCATAACTCTAGCAGAGAAGCATGTATATTTTAGAAATTAATTTTACTGTTATGCTTCATGCATTTTATTTGTGTATGATACTGTGAATTGGGATAATTGAAGAATGGAAGTAAGGTCTGGAGGATCTTGTGGTGGTGGTTGTTGTCTTGGGGTAGCTTTAGGGTTTTTTTTCCCACCACTCTAGCTCTGTGCCTGCTCACAGACAATTAAGGACACAAATATTAGAAATAGTTTGGACAAGTTTGAAATGTTATCATCTTATCTACTTTCTTCATTCTACCAACATCAACTACCATCCTTAACATAGTAGCAGCAGAGAATGGACAGTGTATCCAGGTATCATAGAATAGTTAGGGTTGGAAAGGACCTTAAGATCATCTAGTTCCAACTCCCCTGCCATGAGCAGGGACACCACACACTAAACTATGTCGCCCAAGGCTCTGTCCAGCCTGGCCTTGAACTCCGCCACAGTTGGAGCATTCACACCTTCCTTTGGGCAACCCATACCAGTGCCTCACCTCCCTCACTGGAAAGAACTTCTTCCTTATATCTAACCTAAAGTTCCCCTGTTTAAGTGTTTCTTCTTCACATTTCCTCTTCTTTGCCATTTCTGCTAACATGGTATGCAGTTTTTTTGCATCTCTGCTGCTACACTTAGGAGCATCTGAGAAACACAAATTTCCCTCATTGCCACAGCTGCCAGAGGATGGCAATTTCCACCAGAAGTGTAAATGAGTATAGTTGAAGAACTTTAAGTTTTTTAACTTTAAGTTCTTAAGTTCTTTGTTATAGAGAATATGTTTTGTTTTGGGTATGCTTGGTTTGGTTTTAATAGAATGAAATGGTAACTACCCACAGTTTGTTCATCCCTCCCCTCCAAATACAAATCATAACAACAAAAAGTATTTGCATATTCAGACATAAATCAGCTAATATTTGCAGTTAGGGCGTATAAAAAAAGTATTAAAATGAAACTGAAAGGCTGAATTTTTTGTTTGTAGCTTTTTACAAGGAATATTTGAAGTGTTCAATTAAATTATCTTTCAGAATCACTACCCCGTAATCAGTAGTTAGAGGGTTGTTGACCAACTAGTTAATATCTTGCATTTAACATAGTAGGTTGTCGTGGTTTAAGCCCAGCCGGCA
>NW_009914087.1:0-41913 GCF_000696875.1 Nestor notabilis
ATATATATATATATATAAAAGAAAATATGATAATTGACTCAGAGTTGAGCGCTTTGACCCATCTGACTTCGATGTTCATGTGCTTTTCCCCAGGTCACACTCGTTGATGACAGAATTTGCCACTTTTCATCCTTGCTGTGAATTGACTGAAATCTGCCTTTTCTCTCTCAAACTGGGCAGCTGCTGCTGCCTCCCTGCCTGTTGCAGAAAAAGGCTAAGCACGTTTTTGTCCTCAGGGGTTTGCTGGAGGGAAGGATCTGTGGAACAGCAGCTAGAAAGATGCCAAATGCAGGTTCAAATAAAAGAAAACGAATCCTTTTGGCTTGCTTCTGATGCCTCTGAAAGGATCCTCTCCAAATGGCACCCCTTGTTTATTGGGGAGGGTGATTCCTGCAGTCAGAAGTAATCTCCGAGTGATTTCTTGATGCACTGAACAAGCTGATTTACAAGGTGGTGGAAGCTGAAATTTGAATCTCCCTGTGTGGGTATTTGTGTTTTAGTTTCCAATGGGGGTTAAAGCTGCTAGGCCATGAATAACATCAACATGCTCCAAATTAAATCAGGCAGGGTCAAAGGGTCGGGCACCTCTTTACAGGATAGATGCTGAAGCATGGTGAAGTTGGCTGATTTGTGACTATTCATTTAGTCCCACTTGATACCTAATAATATTTATGAGCCATGCTGCTCTGGGAGAAGGCAAAGTAGTTCCTGTACCTCACAACACATTTAAATTGATGTAGTGTGAAGCTCCATAACCCTGCCTTGAAGCCTCACCTTGCAGCAGGGCATGCACATAATCCACCCATGATGTTTGGAAATGGACGGGCAGGTCTTGGGGTTGTGCAGAGCTGGTCTCATTAAATGCAGCAACTTCTCTACCACTGAGCTGTAATCCATAAAAAAATGCTTGGGGTAAAATCATTCTTTAGTAACAGTGTTGATTTTTAGCATTTATGGCATGAGGAAGCCCTGGCTTTTAGCTCTTGGATAGACCCTGGGGCTGATTGTAGTGCAGAGGGGAAGGGGATCTGTCTTGTTAAGGAAGGTGCTGCTATAAGCCAATGCTCAGAAATTATTGCTCTGTGCCCTTGTAGTGACTTTTTCTTCTAGTTTTTCTCTTGTGCTCCAGAAGGAAACATATTTGTGTGTTCGGTTGTTTGCTTTCTCCTCTTTCATCCCTCTTTTTCCTGGGCATTAGGGACAGTGCAAAGACCTCAGTGCCATGAATCCAATCAAGTCCCAGGAGGGATGAAGCTCAAAGAATAAAACCAAGGCTTGTAAACCCAAAGCACATCCCAGGGCAGCCATGTTCTGATTGCCTGAGCCTATTTTCAGTCAGTTACAACAGAAATGTTTTGGGACGATGACAAACCTTTGGCCATGTCTCCCTGCAAACTGGATGCCTCCTGGTGCCACAGGTGTTGGCTGTCCTACCCATATCATTAACCAGTTGGAAAATGTGCAGGGATGCTAATTTAAATGTCAGCTCTGCTTTGTATTTTATCATCAGAAGGACATTGTGCAGCTAGGTTGTGACCCACATCTCAGGAGATGCCTCTTCTTGGTGACCCAAAGTTGGTGGCAGCTCAGCACAGGTTGAATGTAAAAGTGGAATTGTATTAGACCACTGTTTAAGGATGAAACCAGCTGAAAACCACCTCCAGGGCTGCCTGGACCCCCCTCTGATTGTTTAAAACAAGTGTCACTAAATCAGACAAATGCCGGTGCTGGGACACAGCAGGCACTAATTTAACCCATATGCTCTGGGAGAGCTTCTACATCTGTTTGTTCTGGGCAGAACTAAATAGTGCAATTAAATTCCTTTCTCTCCCCCACCCCGTGTAAAATTGTATCAGAAGCTAGATATGCAATTTTAAGCCCACTGGAAGGTAAATAAAGAGGACAATTTCTGGCTCAGGAGAGCATCAGTAGTAGATACTAACTGGTGTTAGTGTAGTGGAAACTGAAAGACTGCTGGGCAGTTCAGGGCTCGTGTATTGGGTTTGTGTGGTAAGGCTTTGGTAGCTGGAGGAATACAGGGGTGGCTTCTATGAGAAGCTGCCAGAAGCTTCCCCCATGTCTCATAGAGCCAATGCCAGCCAGCTCCAAGACCATTTCATGATCTTTTAGTTCTCTTACTTACGATCTTGTCTTAACCTTTAAAAGCTGAACAACTAAGAAAGGGATAAGACAAAGTAAGACTAAAAGCTAGTTCCTATTCCTTTAAAGCTAGCAGGTAAAAAGGAAATCAATGTTATACCAATAGGATAGGAGTATATAGCTCACCTAAGTATAAGTATAAATGCCTTAAGTATAGCCAAGGCCAAGTTTCCAAATCCTCAGTGTTTAGTGTTTGTATTATCTACTTTATTACGATCATTATGTGCCACATTGTATTTAAAGCTTAGTCATAGAAAAGGAACATGAAATATCCATCTCAACTGATATTTCACAATTTTATGACGAAATTGGAATGAAAACAATCTCAAAACACATGGCAAGAAGGAATTTCAAAGTTTCTCTTTGAGTGTATGAAAAGGACCTAAATCTTAAGGTCCTTTCCAACCCTAACCATTCATTGATTCTATGATTCTATGATGTATTTTCTTCCAGTAATTTCAGGCTACGTCACTTCAGCAATTCAAAACATGCATATAAACAGTAAACGGTAGTTTGATCTTGTAAGTGCACATTATATCAAAATAGTTGTATTTTTATGGTGTTTGTTGTTATTTTCATGTTGCTCACTCTTGTAAAGGGATCTCCAAATAAACTAATCCTTATTAAGGCAGCAAAGATTGTAATGAACATTTAATTAGGCTTGCTGAAAAATAGTGAATATGGATTTTCATCAATAATTCTGTTTCTCACCTCATGACTTCAAACTGAACTTATCTTTTTGGGAAGATGCTCACTCTTGATTTAGCAACTCCCAAATGAAAAAGAATTTGCCACGAGCCTCAGTAATTTCTTCCAATGGTTAATTATCATACCTTAAATATGTACATCTTATTTTCAGCTCGCATGAGGTTTACTCATATATTAATTGTATATTTGATTGTAATTCACTCTATCTTAGCTAGTTAAATGCATTGCACTTATTTTTCTTTTTTTAATTCCCTGATTGGATGACATCTTTAAATAACCAACTTAGCATGAATTATGAAGTTTTACAATCAATTATACAAATGCAACAGTCAAGAATTGAACTTCACATGAACCATCCGCAGATAGTTTGCTCTGCAGTAGCCCTCCAGTTTTTGAATGTGCAGGAAGGAAATGTCAAAGAAATCCTTCCACAACATGGCTCTGTCCAAGCATGCTGATTTTCTTTCTTCTCCTGCTGATTTACCCAAAAAGCACAGAAATGCCTCCAATGTGTAGAGACCAGAGCCTGTGAGCACTCAGTTGTGCTCATCTGATTAAGACTGGTGGAGTCTACCACTGGTTCACATCCCTTAAATGTTTTGTTATTCTGCTGCCTAAAAGTAATATATTGTTTGATGACCATATTTTGTGATGCTTTTCAATCTTTTGGGTAGGAATCAGTGGGTTTCAGGTCACTACATTGTGCCAAGCAGTGCAGAATAGGACCAAAGACATCTCTGGCACATGTTCTGCCACTGCAATAGCCTCATCGCCTATTTCTTTTCTATGTTGTCCATATTGCCAGAAGTTTACATTACTGTATTATATTATTTATAATTTCTTTGTCTTTATATTATATTGTGTTCTATGTTGTCAGAAGTTTTCAGCTCTTCCATGGTATCTGCATATTGGTTTTGGTGGTTAGAAATTACCTCTGTGAGTCCATAAAGAAATATGCATAATCATAGTAGTCCTGCTAAAGTACTGGTTAGTATCCTGGCTTGTAGTATTTGAATAGTTAGTGATTTTATTTATTATTTTCAAAAAACCCTTCTTCTTAGAGCTGATTTCCACAGATTTCTCAGTGCTAGACACAGTCCTTCCTCTCTGGCTGAAAAAGATCCATGTGAGACACATCTACAGTTTTATTGAGAACTTACTGGAATATTGCAATGTCAAAAGGACAGTTAGCTTAGAAGGCTCCTTCAGCTTCAATGAGATCGGTTTTCTTTATGTTGTTGTAGCAGCATGATAGAAAATCTGGCTTTTCTTATAGGGGATACTATACTATACAGATGCTTGTGTAGTGGGACACCTACAATTCTAGATAAATTAAGACATTCATTGCTGAGCACAAAGCTTGGATTAATTTCCCTCTTACATCAGCAGTTCTCCAGAAGGTCCTTCAATCAAGTGAAAGTTATCTTTGAACTGCTGTGGTAACTGTGCACAGTTTCCAGACATTTTTAGAATCATGGAGCCATAGAATGGTTTGGGTTGGAAAGGACCTTAAGATCATCTAGTTCCAAGCCCCCTGCCATAGGCAGGGGTGCCTTACACTAGACCATGTTGCCCAAGGCTCTGTCCAACCTGGCAACTCTGAAACCTAATGGTGACACTCAAAATACTTTCATTGCCATTATTTTACAGGTCTTGATTGAGTAGGCAGAGTGTGAAACAATTGGGCATACGCATAGGTTCCTACAGCTGATGTCACTGAAAGACTTCAGTGTCAGTAAGACTTGAGTTTATTTGAAGTGTGCTCCTGAATAAGCATGAAAGTATTCAGAGAACTTTCCTGACTTGGGAAATAAGCCCTGATATAAGATTTGGGAGATAAACCCTTATATAGAGAGATAATATAGAGATAACATAGATGTCTGAGATAAAAATGGTCTCTTTTCCTTAACTAAAAAGGAACCTAAGGTGAGAAGCTCATATGTAAGTGAAATGAGATTCTTATCTGTGTTCCATGTGAACGCTTTGATTTGTACAAAAGAATCAGAGAAAGGAAAAAAAAGGTTTAAATGAATGTAGATGAATCTTGAAAAAAAAAACCCCTAACATTCTCATTGAAATGTTAACCTTCACTGACATGCATAATTCCATCAGGATTCCCCAAATTCATCTTGCTTTTCAACCACATGTTTTATGAAGCAAATGATTCACTAATCAATCTCATTGGCGTGACAGGGTTTGGAGGTGGTTGGAAAGGATGCATGCTGTGGGGGCCAAGGTGGCACTAGAAGTGGGACAATGTTCTGTATTGCAGTTGGCAGGATCATAAAGCAGGGAATAAGAAGACAAAGATTAATCAGAGAAGATGGTGTTGAGGAAGACGAAAAAGGCACGGAAGGGATACCAGGCACGCTGGGTGGGAGGCATCTGCTCTAGTTTTAAGTATCTCAGAGTTGGATCTCTAGGTTAGAGCTGACCATCTTCATCACTCTGGTAGTGAAAAGGAATTAATAAGTGACCCCAGCGAACAATGCTTCCAACCTTTCATGTGGATAATGTTGCCTTATGTGTCAGTCTCTGGCCACTTACTACTAAAGAGTCTGGTGTGGTTCCTCTGGGGGTAGATGAATACCCTGTCCCTAGTTGTAGTTCATATTCCCTCACAAAAGATGATGTGGAAGGAGAAGCTGATTTGTCTAATCTATTCTTAATAACCTGCTAAGAAAGGAATTCTGTAACTGCAGACAGCCTGTTAGCAGCAATCCGCAGAGGGTTTTTCTTGTTATCCAATTCAAGTCTGTTGGACATTAATTGGATTGCACCTTGCACTGGATTACATGAGAGACCATACAAAATGACTGGTCACAGCTTCCCTTATTCCCATCTTTACTGCATGTTGCCACACCTGTGCTCCTTTTCATTTTCCTGCCTAAATAAGCTCAATCTTCTTAATCTTCCCCAAGCTTTCTTTGACCTTTTAATCCTATTTCTCTGTTCCATGATCTGGGGCAGTTCATGGTCCTCAATGATAAACTCAGTTTCCATACCTCTATCATCTTTCCAGTCTCACTTGGACTCACTAAAGATGAGTTCCTGCCAGAGCTTCAGCCTAGGGAAAACCAGAGAACCTGTACTTAGCATTAGCATGGGAATGTTTTCCATAATCCAAAGCTGTGTATTTTTTGTCATTAGCTACAGGCATCCTTCTCTCACCTGCTCCCACAGTACTATATCCTGAGACGTGAATGTGTGTTACTGTGTGTTTGCACTTCATGGAGGTGCAAAGTGTCAGGGGAAATGCCTGGAATCATCTTCTTCTAAGCAAAACTGCCAAGAGAGAAATGAAGCAAAGCACCACATAGAAATGCTTGATTCTTAGGGCATTGTATGTAATACAGGCAGTGAATTGGGTCAATGGGTGTAAACAAAAGGTTCATAGGGAAGAAGAGAGCTGTAAACTGCAGGGCTAGGGGGGAATTTTATATAGCAGAATATAAATCCCACACATTCACTGTGGGGAGAGTTCACTGTTGAGATCCCTAATGATGTATTTCCTGGTCTGGATCCAAGGGAGCTGATGGGTAGAAGAGAGGAGGCCATCCCCTTCTGTGATCAGAAAGCTTAAGTAAATAATGTCTGAAGACAAGTTGTACATACTCCAGAAAGCCTGTTACTAGCTGAGTTACTCAGTGATGTGTGATGGACAGTTTTCTAAGCTGGACAAAGTTTCTGTGCTTCAAAGAACCTGAAAGCTGGAGATGGGATACTGGGCAGGATTTATCTGTGCCCTTAATTGCACTGAAAAATGTTGTTACTGTGTGTTTTTCACCTCCTGCTATAACACATGGTATGGTCTGCTCACCAAATTATCGCCTGGGCATTTCCATCTAGTGCATTTCCTTGTTATCATCACAAGATAAACAGTCTTGATCATTTCTATTCATCTCCTATGATGCTTTTGCAGCTTGGAAGACTAAATGTCTTACATTTGAAATACCCTTAGATGATTGCTCTTGTGAGGAAGAGGTTTCAGTGATGGCCAAGGGCTCTACTGGTGTTCTGTTCTTACTAGTCATCTTTTCTTGAAGCAGCTAATCACAATCCTATCTCAGGCCCACACAATCCCATCTCCTTTAACAGTGGATTAATCTGTCATTTTTACTTCCCACCGTCACCTTTGTAGTATATTCAACATCCTTCTCTACTGCAGTTATCTTCCAGAGTCCTGGTTTCTCCAGTTGCTTGCTCTGACCCTATTGCTAGAATCAGGCGAAAGGAGAAAGGTAGAGGTGTCTAATCTAGTTTATCTCTCTCCATCATTGTGCCAGATCACTATAATTAGTAAACAAGATGCTTTCCTCAAGTTTCAGCTTTCCCAGGTCCCTGTGATAACAACATGATGGTGTCCATGTAGATGAGACTGGATTTTGCTATTTTTCAGTTCATCTTATAGCTTCTTATTAAGTCAGGATGCAAGGTTTCCTGATAAGAGAGAGTTGGAAACATGCAGAGGGATAAAGTAAAGGGTAAAGACGAAGCCTGTTTCTCGTATGTGGTAAATAGTACAGAATCAAGTAGTTCATGACCTTATTTCTGATGTTAACAAAGATTTGTTGTGAGAATATGACCTTCAGGTTCAAGGTCTGAGAAGAAGCATCTGTTTATTTTCCCTTCCATACATTTGTATTTCACTGGTTTTTCACTTGTGTTTAGGGTTGTATTGATTGCTGTTTGGCACTCATCACATTTGTGCAGTTCATGGTGCATTCCTCATCTAAGTATTTGCTCACATCAGTGTGCTCCTTGCTTCTTTTTAATTGAATGCCTGGCAAAGTGTTCCTGAGTCACAAGTAGATATTCAATCAATGATAACAGTAAAAACAATAGATGCCCCAGGACATTTTCTTTATTTATTACAGTGAATGTGATTTAGGTGCATGGAAATACATGAAGATCCAGAGAAAAGATAGTTACAAATTAACAGAGAAAGACAAACAACAGTCTGGAGTTGACAGCATACTCTCTGCATAGGTCCTATTTTTCTAATGAGAAGCTGGACATTGAACATCAAAACCTGCGCTGACTCTCTTGAGCTTTGCTTATGTGACTTTCAGTATTTTCTACCTGGATCATGTTGGAACAACCCATGGTCCATATTCCTGCAAAATCTTCCCTGATTTTTTCTTCATTTTCCTGGGAGTGGGGAAATGAGAGACTAAGATCAGCTTTGAAACTCCTGCATCTTGGAACTCATCTGAGCTGTTGTGACTTCCAAATTGTCTGGAGAGAGGATGATGCTTGTCAGCGTGAAGCACCAGCTGGAAAGCACAGTGCTTGTCTTACAGGATCAATTGGATTAGCAAAATGTGAGCTCATGGCATCACTTAATGTGAAGGAAAGAAAACAGAAATATTGCTGGAAATAAACAGTCAAAAAAACACCCCCAAAAACCAGAATAAACCATGACTGGTTCAGTTCACTATACCAATACGTGTGTGTTCTGGTGTGTGGCGTCCCTGCCCATGGTAGGGGGTTTGGAATTAGATGATCTTAAGGCCCTTTCCAACCCAAACCATTCTGTGATTCTGTGATAATATGGCCAGATCCAAGTTGAATACACTCTCTTCTTTCCTTTTAAATAGTGTCATGGACCTTAATCTCCATATTGAGGTTGTTCAGCTGGCTCTGCCCTGATCTCTCAGGGCTGTCAGTGGGTGTATACCCTGGCAGGAACTCCAACATGAACAACAAGAGAAATAAAATGTCAGGGTAAAAACCTGAGGAATTTATTACTAACACACTCACACACAGCCTCCCACCACTGCCAGACCTGTTTGCAATAGGGGTGAGCCTCTGCAAGTTAAAATTGCACTTTAGAGCAAGACTTTGCTGTTTGTAAAACTTATCGGAATGACTAGGGCTTTGCTTCCACGAAGGTCAAACAAACACTTTAAATGATTGCCAGGCTGGGTAAATAACCAAGTATTCCACACACGTTTACTTCCATTTTTAAAGGAAATTAGTTTTCCAGTTTCCAATGTTTTGTTTGCTTTCTATGAATATTCTAGTGAATCAGCTTTACCTCAAAATGCTCACTTTTAATTTGAAGGGCATGTTTCAATTACAAAATAACCTGCATGGATGTTGTCCCTGGGGAGGACTCAGTCAGTAGGAATGTCATTGCAAGAGTTGCTGAGCACCAAAATGCATTTGAAGAGTCATGTTTAGAGGCCTCAGCAGTGCCAAAACCTTCATACCTCTAAACGTAGGTGCTGTAGCTGGTTCCCCAGTCATGCAGATGAAATTCTGCTGATTGATTAATGCTTAACTCAGTAGTCAGACAGAAATAGCACAGGACCAGCAATAAAGTGTGCATTGAGAATGCAGCCAATGAGGAATTCAAAGATCATAATAGCATGCACTAATTGATAAATAAACCCATGAACCATTCAGAACAATTGATAGTTTTCAGAATATGGCATGCTGAAATTGGAAACAAGGCAAGCAACTCACTACACAATATTTATGCTTGTCTACAGGGTGGAAAAATGTGAATGTTCAATTCCAGAGGCAAGGAAAATTGGATGTGCTCCAGGAAGCTCATGATCCATGCGTTTCATGAGATGAAACAGATGGATGAAGCAGACACATGGAGTGGGTAGGAGGAGGTGGGAGGATGTGTTGAAGGAAACAGCTTTGTAGAATTAGCAGCACTTCATTTCCTAGCACAGATCCCCCTGTGACACCAAAGAAGTCACTTAAGACCAGGGCTGGGCTTTTTCAAAAGAATAATGTCTGAACAGGTGTTTGGAAAGCTAAAATGTGAGGAATTTGGGAACTGTAATGCAAATCATTAGGATTCGGGGATGTTGGTTCTTCTGACATGCTCTTACAAACCTTGCTCACCATCTCTGATCCCGATGTCCAAAAGGTAATAGACAGAGTCACTGATTGCAATGGGCTTTGTAATTAGGCCCTACACTCTTGGTACCATTGAGTTTATGGAAATAAATCATTCCTTTTTATAAAGCCTTTACAATCTGTCGGTAGAAAGACCTATGTTATTACGTATTGAAGAAACAAAAGACCCCAAACCACCGTCACATATTCATACTTGTCATGATTAGATACCTCTACGTGTCCCTCTTCATGTGACAAATGACACTAGCATCTCCAGAGTTATTGCTGAGCTTAATCACAAGGGCTGATTATGCATGAAATATTTCTATTCATTCTTGCTGGAAATGTCCTAAATGGCTGGTTGGATGCCCAAGGCAAGGAATTATCTTTTAACTAGTCCTGCCTGTTAGAAATTAATTATCCTTTTCTACTCCAATTCTTCCCTGAACTTCTGTATCTCTGAAAAGCAGGAACTTGCCTTTTCATATCTCTAAACCCCTGCATATTGCAGAGGGTTCTACAGTCCCAGCAAAACAATATGCTGCTTTGGGTCCCAGGCACTGGTAGTAATTGGTGGTTCTTCAGAAACAAGAAATAGGAGGAGAAACAAACACATGAGCTTCTGATCTTCACAAATCACCAGGAATGAGTTCATTTTGTTATTCAATAAGGGTAGGGTCTGGCTCAGACGAAGACATGCAGACTCGATTCAGGTTCAGAGGTGTTGCCTAGTGCTATTTCAGAGGCCCCAGACTATATGAGACATCTATGCAGGCTAATAAATATGATGTAGGATTAATGGGAGACCTGTGCCCTTCTAAAGCAGGTGTTGGAGACTAGGCATCATGCTCTGGAGCCTCTTAAATCACATTGAGATGCTTGTTTCAGCAAACAAATTGTGTCCTTGATCTCTAGTGACTGCAGTGGGAATTCAGGCACCCAGTGAATGTAAAAGACTATGTTTAGGTGCCTTTAGTCTGCGACCAGTCTTATCCTAACTGTGTACTTGTTCTTCTCCCCTTGCTCCACCCGTTTTTCCCCAGCACTCATTAGGATCCATGCCCCTGCACAGTCCCTGTGAGCTGGAAATTGGCTGCAGAGCCAATTCATCTCACAGCGCCCCTGGGAATGCCAGACCTCAGAGGCACGAGCCCATCACACCTTAGCAAATCACTGCAGCACTTTCCCACGTCCATGCTGTGTTCATGCCATATTCCCATCTCCAGCAGAAGTGAAGCAATTTGACACAAGTCTGCATTCCCAGGAGTGAATCAGCTCCTGCATAGGACCCCAGCTTCAGGACAGTGGAAGACAGGAGTTTGCTTAATAGTCCTTCCATATGCATTACAGTGCAAACTCCCTGCCTCTTCCATATCTTTTTTAGTACTGTTGACCGATTTTTGAGGGCTCTTTCATCCTTTCCTGCCTACTTAACATGTTGTAGCCACTAACCTTTTGCCATCCACCAATGAAAACACTTCTGTCACAAAACTCCTTAGTTACTGACTACTCTTCATCTTCCTTTGAAACTTCAGAGAGAAAGCTCTGCTGAAATCCCCGCGGAACATTTCCTAAGAAGCAATGGATATAGGCAGGAGAGAAGGGACAGCAGATCGTGGTTTTCTATTTCTATGAAAATATGTTTCTATGATTCACAACAATGCACTTGTGCCTGCATGTGCTTGAAGTAAGTTTGCAAACTCTTTGCTCTAGCTGTTGCTCTGCCTCTTCTTTTCATCTTGCTCTTTGTCATATATTCACTTTCTGCATCTTGTCTTTTTTGACATTTTAGCTATCTCAGGGGCAACACTGGCACTTTCACACATCACTATAATAGAAATAAAAGCTTGAAAAATCTAGATCTGAGACCTGCCTATTCCTGGGGCATTTCAATGCAACATCATGAAAGATGTAGCTTGGCTGGATCCTCAGGAGATCACAAGAAACCTGGAACTAATGCTCCCGAGAATAACTGAGCTGATGAAGGCAGACAAATATCTATGCACTTATTTTTTTGTGGTGAATAATCCTGTCAGAAATAGACATTTTTTCTTTGCATGGGGTTTAGATGAAATTTTGGTTTCCAGTGGAGCATTAATGTTTTATTTAGGTTTTTTTGATGAATAACTCTGGCCTGTCTGCACGAACACACACTTCACACAATGCAAAGGGAAACTCCCCAGTGATTCTTTCCAAATTCCAAATAAGTTTCACTCAGGATGGATTAAAACCTGTATATTTGGGTCAGACTCTCCATCAGACCAGACTGGCCCAGCTCTGATACAATCACTTAAACCATATCAGTTTAAATTAGCATAAAATTTGACCTGTCACACTAAATGCAATTCCTGTCATCGGTGTTACTGAATGTATGGCTCAGGGATCACCAGTTATGTTTGTAATTTAAAAGTGCTTCAGGTAACAGACCAGCTTCTGAGTTGAAATCTGCTCTCTGTGTCTTACTGCCAGAATAAAAAACATCCAACCAGCATGATGCATTGGGAGCAAGTTCTCTCTGCTTGCATAACCCACCTGCAGGAGCTAAGACATTCCCCATATATTTTATAATCAAGTGCAGTATATAAAAACTAATCCGATGCATCAAAGCATTTTAGATAGCTTGAAATGAATATTTGGCTGCTAATTTTCTAGTACTTTAGAGGAAAAAAAACCCCAAAGAGACACTGTTTAACATGTACTGAGATATTGCCATGACAGGTCATACATGCAGTAAATACTATTCTCAGATGGAAGAGCTTCAGCAGCTGTACAGCACCGTGCCTCTTAACGCATCACCAGTCTCTGTCCTTTGAAGCAGCTGCCTCAGGATACTCAGGTTTATGAGTGTGCGAGGCTGGTTGGGTTCATGTTAGATACAAAAGATGCTCACAGCTTTAGGGCCCTGCAGCTCAGAACCCACAGCTGCAGAGATGACATGCTGCTGGTATCGACTTAGGGTTTTGACTAGTACTTAAACCCACAATATGCTCCCTCTCCAACAGTCAGAAATGATTTAGACACTCTTAAAACCCCACCAGCTTGGTCATGGGGTTGCAACAGGCACTGATGTGAAGTCAGGCAGCAATCAGTTTTAATCTGGGGGTTGACACTGTAATGTTAGGGCTGCAAGAACAAAGAAAGAAGCCTGAACATATCGAACCAGAGACATTCCTCCTGAGCCATGGAAAAATAATACCTTGACATTTTGAAGTGTCAATAGCTGTAGCTGAGAGAGGGCTGAAGGGGACAGCAGTGAAATACCTGGCCGATTGCTCCGCTTCGCGTATGCAGAGTAACCTTCTTCTAATTCAGGCTACACGCACATTTGCTTCTGATCATAAGGTATTGAAAATGACATGAAATAACACACCCACCAAACCCTCCCATCCCTCCTCGATTTGGTTAATGAGGTCATTAAAAAGATGCATAAAAGACTTGCAAACAAGCGCTGATTTTTTATGCTGCAGTGGCAGTCTCAGAGTGGCCTGAGCATGGAGAAAGGCTATTAAGGAAATGAGTGTGCTTATTATGTCTTCGAAAGCAATTTTCACCACTTTAGCTACTGTGCTGAAGAGACTTGAAAGTAGCATGTGTGTACTGAGGAGCAGAAATGGTCTAGTGTAATGTAGCCTGAGAAATCCTTCCTGTCACAGGACAACAGGATCCCATTTTCTGCTGAGGTTATCCCCTCTGCACTGGAAAGCGCCTTCCCAAGGGAGAGAGATGGTGCCTTCAGCCCTTCTCAGGGTCCTCCAGGTCAGCAGTGGGACCTCGTATAGCTCATGTCTTTGTGGCCTGCAACCTGTATCCCTGTGAGTCATTTAACCCCATAGTCAGGGAATAAAGTTAAAAAACCTGGAAAGTGGAGTCTAAACTTGAAACTATTTAAGGTTTTAAAGAACCTCTGTTTCTACATGTCCCAGCTCAGACACTCCTATAGAGCTGATCTTCTTCTTTTGCAGAATTTTACAGGTGTTTTCTCACTGGCAATAACTTTGCTTTGTTTGTTTAGTTCCTGACCTATTAGTGTCCTGAAGCACAGAAACAGGAAGATTACAGCACTGTGGGTGTGCAGGGATCGGCACTCTCTCTCTGCTGATAAAATTGTCTTCAGTGCCACATTTTGCGTCTACATTAAGAAAAATCTGATCTCGTATGTAGATGTAATAAGATCTATTTGTTTCACTCTTCTCCTTTCTCAGCTGTGGGCATCAAAGACCATAGGATATAAGAATGAATACACCTGCAGAAGCTATCATGTACAAGTCTGACACTTGGACCCCCTTTCCCTGCCATTTCCAGCTTGCAGCCCTTTTCCCATCATAGAGAAAGCCCCACACTCTTCACACCATCCCTCCCCTCAACACAGCAGCTAGTGACACAGAAATAATCCTCCCTGCATGCACAGAGGTGAAGCACATGGGCATTTGAAGTGTCTAATTTGGGGAATTAGAATCTGTTTTGATTTTCCACTGGGAGATAAATATGTGTCATGCTGCCCTAAAGCCGTGTTAAGTGCACAAGAGCTCTGACATTGCTGCTGTGCTCTCAGCTGCCACATGAGTCACTGCTGCCTCTTGACTCAGAGTTTTCCTCATTAAAAGTTGAAAAACAAGCACAAGGGAAGAGAAGAAAGAAAGGGAAAGGTGGATGTTCAGGGCTTCCCTCAGATCTGAAATTAGAACTCTGCATTCTTGAAGGAAGAGTGATCCCTCTGTCCACAGTCCCTTCCTAATGATCAGCAGCTCCTGTAACTCAAAGGATGTTCTCCCTGTCTCCTCCACTTCAGAAACAGAAGAAACAATCAGCTCAAGGCATACAAAAATCGTGCCTGATCGATAGATTTTCACGGATATTTTGCCTTGTTTACTGTGTTGGCTGAGTAGTTCCTCCAAATCACTGCATCAAAGTGGTGACCACAAGGTTGGTTTCATAAACCTCAAACCAGGTTTTATTTTGCATCACATTGTAATAACAGACTAAGTTTCAGACTTTCCTGCATGCAGAATTAGCATGGATTTCTAAGAAAAAGCTGAACAATATAAAATTGGACCTCTGCTCTCAGGTCATGGTAAAATATCAAGGTTTGAAGAAGTAAGAATTCCTTTTGTTGCCAAGTCTACTTTGAATAATCTGGGTGCCAAATATGGGAGAATCAGGGATCTCATCCCTCTCTCCAGGACAGTCCTTGTGGTTGATGATGTGATGAATGAAGGAAATGGAATCTGATAAATGAAGGAAAGGCTTTATGGGAGCCCTGAAGCATGCCTATGTGGAAAGACAAAAGCAAACTGATGTTCTATATTGATTAAACACGAATATGTTTGCCATGGGCAGGGACACCTCACACTAGACCATGTCACCCAAGGCTCTGTCCAACCTGGCCTTGAACACTGCCAGGGATGTGCAGTGCCCAGAGCAGAAGGATCCTGATCTTGACTGAGATTCTCAGAAGCTGCAGTTGGAGACAAGTCTTTGATAATCAGATTCTTATTTCCATATTAAGCCTCTATCAATGAAACTGCTATTCAGGCATGTTCAGTAGCTTCAAAACCACCCTGGATAACTTCCTAACTGGAAAATAGGTGACACTGCCTGTGATGAGCACCCTTTAATATAGATGATAGATACTTTGCTAAGGCATATGCATTCCATCTCTAAGTGATCACATTTCATTGAAAATGAAAATGGCTTTTTCTTTTGCCTTGAAAGGGAAATGAGGGGAGATAGTTTAGTCTTTTAGTCTTCGATGTTTCTTACTGATAAATGTCCTCTGTATTTCTACCCTTTAATATTCCAGTTTCTATAGTCTTGTTCATTGTTATGTGACTGCATCAGCATTAGCACTGATGCAAACACATAAATGTAAATCAATCTCAATTTACATTTTGCTCTTGTCTAGGGGCTCAGAGCAGCAGCTTTTCAATGCTTAGTTAGTGGACTTTGCACTAAATAAAGTTTTGGAAGATTTACTAATTCAGTGACATAAAATCTGGGAAGTTATGATAAACTTTGACCCATATCAGCTATGTTATATGTTAAGGCTATTCCATCCTTTTAAAATACATTGCCTGTGATTCTTGCTATTATTTTCCATTTCATTTTTATTCTCTTTTTTTTTGTTTCCAGATTGTAATTCTACAGCTGCTTAACAAAATGAGCTCCTTTTCCAGTGTTTCTTGGCACACACAACAAAAAGGCTCCAAAGTCCTAGAAGAAAGACAAGGAACTAAACTAATAAATATTTTGAAGGACAATGTCTTCCATGTGCTGACAGGTAAAAGATATTCTAGGTAGTAATAAAATGATTTGAAACCCTGTTCAACCTAGGTATTTCCTGCCGTGTTCATATTGGTATTCCCAATCAAATCCACTCAGATGTTAGCAGGAAAACATGTTGAAGTAATTTCTAATTATATCTAGACTCTATTAATATTTTGAACCTTCTTTTATCTGTACTTATCCTTGCAGCATAAGATGGAATATCTCAGAGTAAAGCCAGTCATCTATAATGTCAATGTACTCAAAGCAGCCCCTGAACCATTCTTCATGGTGCTGGCTCTCAGCCAGGAGCTGGAAACCAACATAACTTCAGGAATCAGCAGCAGAAGGAAAGAAAAAAAGCCAAAACACACAAAACAACTGAATTTTGAAGAACTGATACTGAGAAATACAGCAAAATCCTACAAATAGAAATATGTATGCAGTGTAATTATTACAAAGGCAAAAGAAAGAATACTGACTTTTCAGAAAGCTTTGTGAAGATAAACACTAATGTAAAATCTCATGGGCCAGTCTGTAGGGGATGCATCTTCTTTAAGCTTTAGAGATTAAACTGTGATGGTGTCAATGAATCCCTGCATCTGCAGATGGGAACTGAAGCATTCACACGCCTCCAGCTGAAGGAAGAGTCCTTCTTTCCTTACCTCGTTGCTACCTTATAAATAAGCAAGTGGCTGTGTGGAGTTTCTCACCCAGTCTTTACACTGTGTGGTTTTGTAGCCAACCTCATCGTGTCATCTGATAATATTAAAACTGTAAATTTCATCCTTTCTAGTGCCTCCTGCCTACAACCTTTTCATATTTCTTTCTTCACTGTGGATTTTTTTTGCCTCAGCTCAGAAAGAAGAACAAAGAAAGCATTTTAAGCTCAAAGGCTACTACAAAAGCCTACAAAATCTGCTAACGTTATTGTACACCTTCCAGCACACGTTGGCTATTATGGCTTAGATAGGAACAGTTTGCCCTTCGCATGCAATCTGCTGGTTCTCCAAGACATTGGTTTCTATGTTATAGAGCTACAGCAGTGGAGATAGATAGAGATATCTAGGGGCATGTTTATTCCACCCTTCAGTAGGCATCTCAGAGGAGACAGATGGCTTAATTGCTGATTTTATGTTTTTTTTCACTGAGGTCAGATGTGACATGGGATATGTGTGACTGGGAAAGGATAAAGGCGGCAGAGAACAGACAGGATTTGCAATCAAGTCTTTTCATGATGCATGCAACTCTGTTTAGAAAAGTGAGAGATATTAGAAGACCTTCTCACAGGATGCCTGGTCCTGTTGCAGGCATCATCTCAGCCTCCCCCCCAGCTTGGTTTTCCTCTGTTCTGATTCCTGAATTTCCCCTTGCCCCCAGCTGCATGATGCCAACAGAACATCGTCTTAAACCCTACTGAGAGAGCTGGAGTTCAGAATATTGAAGAAATGACTGAAGAGGCAACAGTCTGTTGTCTAACAGACTGAAAGGATGCAGTATGCAGTTTTTCAGGGAGCTTTTTGGGTTCCCCAGGAAAAATGAGGTAAACACCATTCATTCCTTGAGCTGCCACATAGCTTTTTCTCCTTAGCAATTCTTCCTTCCTCCCCTTGTCCTGAGACCTGTGGTGACTCCACCAAGACACTCTCCTACCATTTTCCTTGCCTTCCTTGATTAATCCCTTTGTGTAAAGCTGAAAAAGCAGGTTCTTGCTGTCACTTTAAGATGTGAGATTTATGTGTTTTCCATTAAAAATAAAGGATAATAAAGAAAGTATAGCTGTTTGTGCTACACATGCTAAATAGTCCTAGCTTTGAATTCATCATCAAGCAAAAGCTGGGGAGGGGGAAATCTGAGCAAGAAAATAACTGTTCTAACAATGCTCTTTTTATCAAATAATACTGAATAGTCTGTTTCTCTAGCGGTAAAAGAAATCCTTATACTTTAGACCTTTATAATTAGATCCCTGAGACATATGTCTTGATTCCATCAGACACTGCTAAGTTGTGATGTTAATGGAAAACGAGAACATAAGAATGAGTAACTGGTCAAAACTTGAACTTTCATTTTGGGAAAATAAGACTGTTTTCCTCTAGAGGAGCAGTGGAAAAGAAGAAGAACAGTAACAGAGGCATCTAACATCCAGTAATCTCAATGGGAGGTAGGCATCGGGTTATTCTTTTCATCTGAGTCTCAAAGCCTTGTTCTACATCATGTCGGGAACACATGGCTAAGCTGGAAATTGAAGCCAAGCAATCTGCATCCAGCTGGAATGCAAATACTAATGAGGAATATTTTCTTGCATTTTATTTACTACGAAGCACATGGACAAACAAGGAGGGGAAGAGCCTGTGCTACATCCATGCTCCAGTAAGAATCACTTGATTCTGCAATTCTATGATTTGTGATGTGTAATAGGTGTTTGCTTGGAAAAGGACAATGGTGTTTGGGGATGCTAGGATATAGCCAACTGTTTGCTCATCTACTCTTCCATTTGGCTGAGGGCTTAAGCAGTTGATTAGGTAAAGCAGCCCTTTAATGTCAGTTCTGTGCAACACACCATGACAAGCTTAGGTAATTTATGAAGAAAAGGCTTTGAGGCAGCACTTCTGAAAAGCCACAGAGGCTGCATCTCAGAGCCAGAGAATTCTTTGGCTTATGGAGAAATCAAAGTGCATCTGTGGATTGAAAATGAACACTTATTTAATGTCTTTTTGAAAGATTTTTACCTTCTCATTTGTTTGAAACTCTCCATTGCTCTTTAATCAGCAGTCACTAAATACGTTTCAGAAGACCTGCTGAGGACTGAATACTGCTTTCTTTCCCTTCTTCAATAAATGACTGAAACGTAATAATCTGAGGGTCTGCTTTAGAGGCAGTTTCTTAGTGAGGACAATCACCCTCATAGAACCTCCCAAGGAAAGAGATGATGCTAAAGAAAAGAAACAGAGAAACTACTCACATTTTCTACAGCTTTGTACGTTTTGTCCCTGGGTTTTGTTTGTTTGTTTTTACATAGTGAACTGGTTAGAATTTTGTTACTGTTATTTCTTTCACAAGGATGAGGTGCTTCAGTTTAACAATTTAAACTGGTTTTGAAGGGAATGGGTTTGTTCCTTTTGTAATGAATAGGAACTATTACATGTCTAGTTAAATGAGATTATTCCTACATAAAGGATGACTTACCTGCACTGAAATGTCTTGCCCACATACGTCTGTTTCAGCAAAACTTCAGCTGAAAACTTTTTCTTAGATTCAAGGTGGAATTTTCCCATCAGCATTAAAGGGGAAAGAGAAGTATTATCTTATAATGGGCTATAGAGTAGCAGGGTGGTCTGAGAACTCGTGTGACATGAGAAATCCATTAAAAAATATCCCTATCCTAATGAACTACAAATTCCCTGAAGGCAAAGATGCCACTCCCAGATCAGAAGTATCCTTTAGGATGTTTAAATATAGATCTCCCAAATCTTTGCTAAGTCCCCCAGAGGGCATGCAACTGGCTACCTCATGTTAATTTTCCTTGTGGCTTATGAAAAACTGGAAAATATCTTAGTTTTGTCTCAACAGACAAAGGAAAAGTGTTTTCATATCTCAAACAATGTGTGAGATGAAGGAACTCATTCCTGCCCATAACATCTGAAAAGCTATGTGCAATACTGGTACATAAAGCATTAGCTCTATAGTATGAAACAGTGTCATATACAGTTGATATAAGCAAATACTTCATGTAATATTTATATTACATAAACATTAGATATTCACAGTGTAGATGTGAGCTAATCATCTTGCATCTCAGCTAATAAGCCTAAGATCTCTTTGCAGTAGATGGGAAGAAAAAAAGACATTTTTAGGGCACAATGAATTTGCCATATTTTGCAATGTGCTTTAGAGTGAGATGAAGTGCCTGTTTGTCTCTGGTGGCTTTGTGGCAACCTATGGGGACTCATTCAAGTATACAAATCTACATTGCAGAAGTCTACAGTCAGTCTGAAAAATCACCTCCTCAGCGTCTATGGCATAGACAAGTGCCAAGTACTAAAGAAAGCCTGTAACTAATTTTACTTTATTTTATAAAGGATGCTTTTCTTAATGATTTCCTGTTTAAAATCTAATCCCCAGCTTCTTGTTTGGGAAGATTTCTTTAGATAGACTCTTGTAACATTAATGTTCTGGTCTAGGACTGCTTTCTTATAAAGTCTCTTGCCACCATCAGTATAGATATCCTTCATGTATAATGCACTCGCAGAGCTTCCCTTGTGTCCTTGCTTCTCATTTGTGTCAAGCCCTGCATATCTGAGTGGGATATTTGGCAGGCAAGGCTCTGTTGTCTGCTGTCAGTGTGGATTTTGGCTGGAGGGACATTTGTGATGCGTTGTTTTCTCCCACGGGGGCTTTGCACTGTGGACGGTGAGCTGGCTGCTTCCTCCTGCGTGCCCTGAGGGCTTATTTACAGTAAAGGAAGCTTTATCCCTTTTTATTTTTATGCAAAAGTAATAACTGAGTCTAGGATCATCCTGTCTTGGAATAACTTGTACTGGGGCAGCTTCCAGAGGCTTTGGCCTGTGTGGATGCACTAGTCATGCACACAGGCTTTGTGCTATGTGATTTATAACTGAATATACACTAAGAGCTAAAAAGCCCCATTCTTCAGACCATTTTAAAAGCAGATGTATGGGAAGCTGGAGACGGAGTGGGACTGAGCTGCTTAAACATGCAAGGCTAGTGCACACCCAGGTGACCCAGGGTACCTGAGAGATCCACATGGCAGGACCTAGTGACGTCTGAAGAGGCACACAGAGCCAGGTGGGTTACTCTGAGGTGTTTAAAATGTCACCACGCACACACTGAACCCTACCCTTGCTATATCCCATTTTTTCACTATGCCACTTCAGCAGCATCATGGCTTGTGTCCCTGCTCGCCCTTGCTTTCCCCAGCCATTTCAGTATAATAAATAACTCTTTCTCCCTTGCCTTCCTCCTCAGAAATGACACCAACAGATTTACACAGCGTTGTCACTGTGCCTTCCATCAGTTAACAGCAAAGCCAGCCATAGTTTCTGAAGTTTACTTTTCCCTTTATTTGGAAGTGTACTACCACATGGCAGAAATCAGGCAGGACACTGGAAGCTTGCAGGGACAGGGACAACCACAGCCTGGAGCAAAGGGGCCTGATGTAGGCTGGGTCTTCAAGAATAGTCTCACAGCAATGTGTTTCATTGACTTATTCCAGCTTACTTGACCATTTGACCTATTCCACACTATTTAGCTTCATCATAACATCATATATTCCTCAGAAACCTCTTCCAAATACAATCTGCTCTATGGTGATAGTGCAGTTACAGTATGGACTTTGGCCACGCTCTTTTAATTAGAGATGAAAAAAAATGCATGCTTCTTTGATCAGACATCCCTGGTATAATAAAAGGGTGACTTAGGGTCTTGCATAATAAAAGTGTGACAAGGGTTCTTGTGTATTTAATATGTTCTTTATACTTTGTCTTTTCCACTGCTGGTTCTGGAACAGGTATCAACTAGAGAGACAAATAATGTCCACAAGTGTCTGAATATTAAGTGTTTGAACAAAGATAAGTAAGCTAACCCTCCTCAGAAGCCATGTTACAAGCACAAAGGGACATGTTCTGGTTCACCCTCTGTACTTGCAGTGCAATGAGACACTTGGTATGCCTGAGGTGTACATAATTAATAGCAATGACAAGTAAGTACATGCTTAGTATTAAAAATAAAAATAGGTCCACATTGCTCACAGTTCAAAGTCAAGCTCTTTCAATCCTGTTGTCTTTGAGAGCAATCCTGGTAGACCTCAAGGCTTGGGTTTTGAGTTTGGTTTGGTTTGGTTTGGTTTTTAGGACAGGCATGTCCTACAATATTTGCTTTTTGGGTTCCATGTTTTTGGTAGGAAGGGAGATGAGATCATCTGACAGGCTTTGGGAATGAAGCATCTCACAGCAGGTGAGAGTGGGAAGAGTCCCAGTTTGAGGAGAAGAAAGTAGATTGAGAAGCTGTGTAGAGTCCAGGAGGAGTCTGGGGATATTTTAATCATGGAATAGTTTGGGTTGGAAAGGACCTTAAAGCTCATCCATTCCAACCGCCTGCCACGGGCAGGGACACCTTCCACTAGAGCAGGTTGCTCCAAGCCCCTGTGTCCAACCTGGCCTTGAACACTGCCAGGGATGGGGCAGCCACAGCTTCTCTGGACACCCTGTGCCAGCGCCTCAGCATCCTCACAGGGAAGAATTTCTGGGGCAGGTAGATGAGCTGAGGTGGGAACACCTAGACATGGGGCAGGACAACAGGACAGGAGGTTCAGGGAATGAGGAAATGCATTATGAAGCACTAACTTGCCACCTTCGGGTGTCACAGAGGTAGAAGAAGGACAGAGACATGGGAGCAGGGCTACAGTAAGTCACATTAGATATGTGTGATTTTGATGTCCTCATAGCTGGAGGATGAAGTCATTAGATGCAGAATTAAAAGGCCTATCTCTCTGTTCCCTTTCTGCAGAAGACCAGGAGAAGCTAATTCCAGCTTTAGAAGGAAGTAGCACTCGAAATCCAACTGACAAGCTGCAGCCCTCCTCCAGCAAGATGAAACAAATGGTGTTTGAGTGGTGCAGACCTGCTTTAGGTCTTCCCCAGGATGGGAATATCTGGAAGGAGACTGGCCCTGCAGTTCCTGTGTGAGTGGAGCTCTCCTCCTTCAACCTCCAAGGGAGATAATGGCAATGAATGCTGATTTTGCTCTTGAAAAATGCAGTTTCTGGTAACACTTTTAAAAGCTGATTACAGCTTTGCCTCACTTCATACCCTCAGATGACTTCTAGCCACCCCATCAAGTGAGAACCGTATCCATAAAGATGTTGTTATGGTGTAACTTTGGACTGTCTGTCTTTAAAGATGGGAATATTGATTGAAGACACCGGATCAAAGGCTGAGGGGAGAATACTTTTTACTGAATTTAGGGAGCTTATATATTGCTCCCTGGGGAAGAGGCTGCCAGTCCTAATTTATATGTCATTTAACTCCTGCTGATCTAAATTTTCTATGACAAAAAGACTCATTTAATTGTGTCACCTCTGGCTTGTGTGTGCCACAAAAAGAGCTTTTCATTTTAACAGTGGGTAACAAAGGAATAAGAGTTTTGAGTGATAATGCCAGGGGAGCTTGCAAAGGCACTCAAACTATAGGAGGTCATGCTTTATATTAGGGTGAAATTATACTAGATAGGAGCATAGGCTTGTAGTTTTAGAGGAAATTTCTTTCCAAAGGGCATTTTGCCTTTAGCATGGAATTTAGCTGAGCTGCTCCAAGCTTTTACACAGTTTTCTGAACTCAAGAATATTTGCTTTCAATAAAAAGAGAAATAACAACTCTGGAGATTAATTGGTTGGTAATATGCACTGGCACATAGTGATAGCATCTGTATCTAATGGAAATACAATGAAAATGGGCCTTTGTAGATTAATTCAGCTAAAATAAACAACTAGAAAACAATCTGGATTCCTGGCTAAGGCTAAGAGAAGAAATGAAAATTAATGTATAGAGAGATCATCTCTGGCAAATTTCTCTTTCTCTTTTTTTCTCTCTCAGAAGATTACACTTGGGCTGTTTTTTCAGAGCTAGCCTGATGTTCCTTCCACTGTAAGTGTTTGTGATGGGTGTTAGAAATGCTGTCTGCAGCAAGAACATCCATGCAATGCCAACGTGCTGCATCTGCTACAAACATACTGCAGCAGCATAAAAGGCAATTCATGTGTTTCCAGCTTCTCTCTGTAATATGCTCACTCTGGAGTGCCTTGGTGAAAGCCTGCTCTGAGCTGAAATATCCCTCTCCCTGCATGACAGATTTCCCCCAGCCCAATAACATTAGGGGCTCTGTGCCTCCATGCAGCCATTCATGCAGCTCATGCCAGGAACAGACCTGATGCTCTACATATAAATACCATCCTCTCTGCAGGAGTAGGACTCTAATTCTGGGTTCCAAACTGGGGTCTCAGCTCCAAATGGATGGAAAGATAATTTTCCTTTTGAACCACTCATTGTGCAGTCTCAAGAAAAACTGAAGCTCACATCTTGTGTTTTAAATAAGAACCAAAAAAATCATGCTGCAATATTCATATTTTGATTTCTCCTCACAATGCAGTGATTTTCTAGCAGTAAATGTGCTTCTGGGGGTGTAGAGGGGATATTATTCAAACCATTAGAAAAAACATTGTAGGGTATAAGCTACAGTTCATGACTGAGCAGTGGCTGGCAGGGAAGAAAGAGAACTACAGAGGCACTACCACAAAAGCCTTATCAAGTTCAGTAAGAGTAGATAAAAGGTAGAGATTTTGGAGCTGACAATGGTTGCATGAACACCACAGCTACAAACAGTGTGGCTAATAAATAAATGATTCTCGTTGCTAGAAAGTGGTTGCTAAATCAGAGGTTCAGGTAAGCTAATACAACAGCACTGCTCTAGAAACATAAGCTCTCTTTCCAACAGCACACTGCAGTAGAGCATGGTGTACCAGCATGCTTGGTGCCACCTCTACAATCCATGGAGCGTTGCTGCCCAGTTTCTGTAGACATCTTTTGCTTTGCAGCATGCATTGCAGCTGGGGTTTGGAACTGGATGATCTTAAGGTTCTTTCCAACCCAAAACCTTCTATGATTCTATGGTTCTGTGATTTTGCAATGCATTTTAAATGTTAAAACAACATATACAATTTTCCATCCTGGCTTTCTGTCTGCAGCGTGGTATTTCCAGGTGCATTGGGAAAACATAGTTAAGGCTGTAGTTAAACAACCACTGCAGAAATGTCTGTAGTGATTGAAGAAGTTGCTTCCCCTGGTGGTTGTTCCACTACCCTCAGCAGGAGGTTGTGTCTTATGCTGATGGAATGAACCTTGTGAGTGCTCCTCAGTGCAAAGTTAGTATAGCTGCCTAAAAAACTACCCTTGGAAAGGGATACAGGTGCAATATGTCCAGCTTTAAAGCCCTTTCTTACCATAATTTGGAGGATTTGTTAATTTAAAAGGCCTGCTTAAGGACGTGGCTGGTGTGTGTTGACATTTCAGGTAAAGCAAGGTGAATCTGGGAATGTGCCACCAGGACACGCTGAGTAAAGGTACTTTGGACTCCCCAAAACTCAACACTCAGCTTGGGATTCCCAGAGGACCAACAGAGGATTTTGGAAAAAGCATAGCAACTATTAATGAATGCCACCCTTCTGTCTTATTTTATGAGCTTCTGGCATTAAATCAGGCTTCAAGTCATGCGTTACCCTGGAGTGACAGTGTTCCTGTTTTGCTGGGTTTGCTCCATGCTTCTGGGTGTTGTTCCGGACTCTCAGGAGAAATATAGTTATTTTATTGTTAATAAAACAAAAAGATTGCATCACTGTTCTGCCCAGAAAGATGGCAATATAAGTCTTGTTAGTCAGCCATCAGAGCAGTGTTTTATGATTTGCCAGTGCATATCTTGCCTGCAGTTGGAGGAAGTAAACAGGAAAAAAAGAAGAACTATTAAAAATGAAGTTTATTTAATGTACTTCTTGTAAAGTTTTAAAATCATACTGGGAAATGAAGATTTTTACGAGGTGGAGAAGAGAGAAGGTAATATAAGATATCATTTTCCTCATACTGCTCCACTCTGCCTTCTTGGTGAGGTAGGAAGAAAGAATTTAAGCAGTTAACGTTTCATGGTTTGCCAGAGAAAAATGGGAACGTAAATCATCAGATTCAAAGGGAGTTTCATGATGACACTGTCAGATCCTGAGGTATCACCAGCATCCATAGCCAAAATCTGTCAAGGTTCATCTTAAAATTGGCTTGTTTCTTAACTCCATAATCCACAGGCACACTTCTACTGGGATGCTATCCCAGACCATCATGCATGCCATGCCTAGAAACCTGCTTCTATTTCCAGCCTAAACCCAACTATTGCTAGTCTGTGGCTTTTCTGATTATTCATTCAACCATTTAGACGATGTCTGTGAGATCCCTCAAGTCATTCAGGAGTTATGGCTCATCTTCCCAGAGGGAAGATCTTCCCAAAAGTGTTTTATGAGGAATCAGGTCCTTGGTACAACATGGGTGGGTTCTATCTGAGGAACTGAATAGGCCAGAAGAGAATCAGATGGACTTTCTTGGTGAACTCCACCTGCACTGAGCTGAGACATGCTAAAGCAGGAGAAGTTCAGGTTAGGTATAAGGAAGAAGTTCTTACCCATGAAGGTGGTGAGGCACTGGCACAGGTTGCCTGAAGAAGTGGTGAATACTTCATCCCTGGCAGTGTTCAAGGCCAGGTTGCACAGAGCCTTGGGCAACATAGTCTAGCGTGAGGCGTCCCTGCCCATGGCAGAGGGGTTAGAACTGGATGATCTTAAGGTCCTTTCCAACCCAAACCATTCTATGATCCTATGATTCTATGCTGGTACTATCAAAAAGAGCAAAAGGCCCCAGATCCCTTTATTCTCAGTAATTATTTCCCAAGTAGGGGCAGGAGTTCAAAACAGAGAGGAGCTGATGAGTGGCAGACTCAACAACAGTGATTTTGCAGCACCATAGGTCGTTTGGGTTAATGAACTGACTCCTGGCTCACATGCAACCCTTCAGACCCACATGTGCAATATGATGTTTTGGCTTACAAGGCCACTGCTATTTGTATAGGAGTTCTTTTATACAGATGTCCTCTGATGGTCTTTACAATCTGTACTTCATAATGGGGATTATAGGCTATTTTTCCCCACCTCATTTACTGATACAATTTTCTTTCATTATAAGCTATCTCTTTGTTTTTTCCACCTGTGTCTTCCTCTTTTTAGTTCAATAAAAATACAGAAAAATGTCTTTGGGGATTATCTTTATATTTGGCTGAGGAGCTGTGTGTGTTTTCATAGTTTAGCTTGAATACCAACTTCATTTCCTTGACTATGAAAAGCAACACCTTTGTTTCATCCTTGGCACATGTATATTATAAAATATGACTAAAGCTAATCTACACAGCACTTTTTGTGATGCACAGGAGAGACTGCAAACTGCTCCACTTAAATAAGTCAAATTTTCTGTATCAACATCAGATTCTATTGAAAAATCACAGCTTCATTAAAATTGAAATGTTACAAACAAAGAGTTTTCCATCAGAGAATATACGGCACATGATCCTTTTGAAAAGGGTGTTATTTTGTTAGTTTCTGATTGGTTTTAGGACACTGAATTAGAGTGACCTCCTTTAAAGAGGTGATGTGATAAAGGGCTGTTGAGGCATTAGGAAGTAACAGGAAATATCTGTCAATTGCCTGGAAGGAATGAGGGTGAACTCCTTTAAAAAGGTGATGTGGCCAGTAGCCCTGCTGAAGTGCCTTTATATTAGTGTTTGCAGCATGGGGAACAGGAAGAACTGGTGGTTGCTGCCCAGATGGAAGGCTATGACCAGAAACTTGTTGGGATGAATGGCAGGACTGGAGTGCTGTGATTGGGAGCTTTAAACTATTTAGATTGCACAGGTAAGGAAGGAGAGGTGGGGGAATAGTTGCTCTTTGTGTTAAAAGTGGGATTGATTGCACAGGGCTATCTTTGAAGAATAGCAATGGGCAGGTCAAGAGCTTATGGGTGAAAATCAGAGATGAAGCCTGCTCCAGGAAACTACTGGAGTGTGTTGAGGGCAGCTGCCTAGTCCAGGCAAGGGAGAGCCTGACCAGATGAGAGGCACTACTGGAGCTGTTCTTCACTTAGGTGGAAGAACTTACCAGAAGGTCAAGATGGAGGTAGGCTGTAGCCTGGTCTGCAGTGATCATGCCCTGGTAGAATTCCCAATCTTGAGGTGTACAGGATGGGTAAAAAAGTAAAGTCAGGACTCTAAACCTCGGAAAGATAAACTTTTGGCTATTTAGGGTGTTAGCATGTGGAGTCTCCTGGAAACTGCCCTCAGAGATAGGGGAATGAATGAAAGCTGGGAGCTATTTAGAGATACTTTTCTTAGGGTATAAGAGCTCTCAATCTCGATGTGCAAGAAGTCGGGCTGGGGAGGCAGGAGGCCAGCTTGGCTAAATCAAGGCCTCTTAGCCAAACTGAAACACAAAATTAAAATGCATAGGCAGGGGAGGGGAGGCTGCACATCTTGGTGTGATTACAGGGTTTTGGCAGGGAGTGGACTAGGTGAGGTTACAGTGTTGGTGGGTAAGGGAAGAGCGATTGATGTTCCCTACCTGGACTTGTCAAAGTGTTTGATAGCATTCTGAGCAACATACTTTTCTCTAAAAATGGAAACATATGGATATGATGGGTGGGCTGCTTGATGGATGAGGAACTGTCTGGGTGGCTGTGCTTAAAGAGTTGTGGTCAAAAGCTCGACATCTAAGTGGAGACCAGTGATGAGTGGTGTTCCTCAGGGGTCAGTACTGGGTCCAGTGTTATTTAACATCTTTACTAGGGATATGGACACCCACAGCAAGTTGACACCAAGCTGAGTGGTGTGGTTGGGATGCTGTCCAGAGGCACACCATGCAAACCTCAGAATTCTTTATGTTGGAAAAGACCCTTAAGACCACTGAGTCCAACCATAAGCTTTAACATTGCCAAGCCCAACAATAAACCATATCACTTGGTGCAGGAGTGATGAAGTTCAACAAAGGCAAGTGCAAGGTCCTCACACCTGGGTCAGGGCAATCCCAGGCACAAATACAGACTGGGCAGAGAATGGACTGAGAGCAGCCCTGAGGAGAAGGACTTTGGGTATCTCAGGATGTCTTAGGGAGGGAGGAGGGAAATATTCCATAGCAGTATAAATTACTGAAAATGGTTTTGGGCAAAGTGCTGTAGAGAGCCACACTGACAACAAATACAGACAAGGTATAAAGTCAGTGGAAGTCTTTCAGTTGACGTTGCTAGTTCCTGCATCAGGCTTTAAGTTACTTTCTTCCTCTGCTTCATGTGGCAGATTGAGTTATATTGGTCATGGGAATGGAGTGGCATTTCATCTGACCAAACACAGAGGTCAGCATCCCAACCAGTAGGCTCTGTGCGAGGAACAAATATTTTGCAGGCATGAATCATTTCATGCCAAAGTAGGTCAATTGTATCATTTCCTGAAAGTGCCCATTATTTTCCAGGCAGGTGCCTAGCTCCATTAGAGGCAGTTTCACTGCAGATGTTTAGAGTCTGGTGAGATGAATCATACCCATTGAGTTTTAGAGCATGTCTACATTGCAGAGTTACCTCTGGTACAAGCTGGTTAGTTCATATATCAAGATGCACAAAAGGTAGCTTGACTACCCAGGTCACAGAGGGTATCTTAGTTTCACTTTTCTAGGTGAATTACTCCAATACATCTTGCCTTTTGATACTATAGTGGATCATATCCACTTACAGTAGTGTTAAATACAGCACATTGGCCTCATTACTTTTGCACCTGAGGAAGCTACTTAATGGAGTTCATTTAGTTGCAAACATTGTACGTGGGTTAAAAAATTAACTACATCTGGAGAAGGTCTGTTGGGTCTTCTAACGTGATGCATCCTCCAGCTCTTAAGTACCTAAACCTTAGATTGCCAGGGTATAGGAGGGCATGTGGAGGAAAGCATCACCCTACACTTCCCTTGTGTTGTCATCTTTCACTAAACCATGTGCTACTGGATGTTGTTGAAGATGTTTCTTTTCAGTTGCTCCTTAATGTAGCCTTGCTGAATGCTGTGGGTATCATCTCATACAAGGGATGCAAAGCTAGAGTGTAATTTGGGGGGAATCTGACAAAGTCCACACAACAAGAAGTGATAGATTAAGCAAAGCGGCTCTATTCAGCCACATGAAATGTCACTTGTGTGCAGGTAACACGTTCACGTTGTCAGCAGATGTCAGTGCTGTTGCCTAAGACCTTTGATGAGCTTTTGTCATAGGTCAGCAAAGACAGAAAGCAGAATGTGCATACAGACTTTCGGGGAAATAATGCAAATGTAAACGAACTGAACACCAAAAGCCTTTGCATTACAAATAATGCTTTATGCTGAAGTGATCACATTTTGCTTGGGGAAGTTGCCAACTCATTTCCAGTTTAAGTACAATCGATGTATTTTCATCTGATTTCCTGATTCAAAAAGTTACATTTTTAAAAGATCCAAGAGTATATTCATAACTTTTCTTCCACTTAAATATTTGTTTGCAGGTTGGTCATTTAGCTTTAAATAAGCCAAAATTAGCTACAGATACCTAGAGCTCTGTGTTTCTATTCTTAAAGTAAAATCTGTGAAACTAATTGAGTGAGACTGTTTAATGAGACAAACCTCATTAAGATGGTAATTCTTCCCTGCATACTGTATCCCCTATCTACTTCTGAATATTTAGCTAGTAATATCACAGATTTAGAGAAACATTTTGTGAGGCTTGTTTGAGCCTCAGAGTACAAAGTAAGAATAAAACCTTATAACAGTTTGCAATATGTTCAGTTAATGACAAAAGTGAGGGACTGTAGCGATAGGACAAGGGATGATGGGTTTAAACTGAACAGGAGAAGTTCGTTAGATCTAAGGAAGAAGTTCTTTACTGTGAGGGTGCTGAGGCACTGGAACAGGCTGCCCAAAGAAGTGGTGAATGCTCCATCCCTGGCAGTGTTCAAGGCCAGGCTGGACAGAGCCTTGGGTGACATGGTCTAGTGTGAGGTGTCCCTGCCCATGGCAGGGGATTGGAACTGGGTGATCTTAAGGTCCTTTCCAACCCAAACCATTTTGTGATTCTATATGCATTAAGTCTGAAAGACTTTCTTAAAGAAGTAGAGGAATAGGCCAAGCCTTCAGGAGAGCCAAACTGAAGGAAGGGTTTCAACAGTTCTCGGGGCTTACTAAAACAAGCCAACAAAGTTCAGGCTTATACTAAGTTCAGCTTATGAGCAAATTTCAGCATTCAGAATGATTCGGTTGCAGATGGCTATCTGGACAGTGCCTTTGTGCTTTTGGCTGAGCTCTGTAGAAGTCTTGAGCTGATATAAATACGGATCACTGACCTTTTGGTTTCTGTATTTGGAGTTCAACTCTTGTGTCCCTGTGACAATAGAACTGGGTTTGAGTCATTTTTAACACACTTATTCCAAATCTGTGGAAAGCCAAGTCCAGTTGTCTGAAATACACTATTTTCTTTAAAAATTGCGTAATTAAAAACCTCCCACCTACCCAAAGGGATCTAGTGGTACAGAAATCCAAATTAAAATGGAAGGGTAATGAGTTATCCTTTATCATATTTAACTACAAAGTTTAGTTGCATGAACACAAGAGTCCAGTGCCATTTAGGATGCCTCATGGTACCTGAGACAGCCCCATTGTTGGCAGATACAGCACAGGACATATGGGAGCCTCTTTTGGAGAAGAAGGTGAAGGCCTTGTAAGATGTGCCATCACCTTTATGAAAACAGAGTATCTCTCACATCTGAATTTGTCTCAGAAAGGCCCAGGGGAAATAACGAGGGCGAGGTAGGAAGAAGTTTGATCCCATTGTGCCTGTGATGATGCCTCCATTGAGTGACCTTTTCACTGTGCAGTTTCTCATCTTACTCAGACCAAGTGGGTGTGCGGCACAGGAGTTATAACTCAGCTCATGAAAGCAATACAGATGTATTAGCACAGCACCTCAGCTAATAAGTTCTGAATCAGGCAGGTGTTTTTCTTCTGTCCTGGAGCATGTCTGGCTGGGCTTATGCAGAGAGCGTAGTTTGACTGTGTGTTTTAATTTGTTCCTGGTTCATCCCTGAGCAGTCAGTATCTCCTTTGAGACATGGTACAAAGAATCACATAGGGAGAAATGAGAAGGCAGAAAAACCAGCTCCCCCAGTTACTGATTATTGCAGGATGTAAATGGTTCAAACTCACTGCCCAACACTTTATTCTTCTGGGCGGATGCAGAACGTTACAGGTTCTTCCAGGACCAAGACCTATGAGACCAGAATATCCAGTGATTGCAAAGCATTAAATCAACTTCGCTGAGATCACTGTGCAAACACACAATTTACAGCCTCCTGCAGCAGAATGTCAACCACATTAATTCCTGCTCCACAATGAACTGCTGAATGCTTTTGTGTTTACAAGAATGCATAGAGAAATCCAGAACAAGACATGCTTTATTGCCCTGTGTGTGTGCTGTTCAGCACACCAAGGGAATTGGTTTAGTGGGCAATAAGCTGTTAAAAGACTGAGACACTAGTATCTAATATCCAAAAAACCCAACTGCTTGGGGCTGTAATGTGAGCAGTGGGTCTCATCAGCATTAATGACTTATCCTCTATTCTGCTCCCACATGCAGAGACAAACACAAGCCTCCAATGAAAAAATCCCTGCATTTTACAAAATATGATACAATGGAATTATGACTGAACTCACCACAATTACTTTTGCAGCTTCTTTTCCCTAATTATTGCAGGCCACATGCATCAGTGAATTTATCAGATCTCTTCACACCCCTCTGGAAATTAAGTGGAGCATTACCCACTTCAGTAGTGGAAGGAAAAAGAATTAGGAGCCTTTTGGCTTCTTGTCCATACTAGTTAAGTTCATAATAACTGGGTGGGACTGTTGCAACTGTCAGCAGTGCAAGTCCTGCTCACTTAGTTCCTTCTAATAGTTATTAAATATTCAATTTAGAAGCTGGAGGCCAATTGTCTTCTTTGTTTGATCTGTTTTGGGTGACAGCGATGTCAGTGCAGTAAAGCTTTTGCATTTCCATAAATATGGCACTTGTCAGATCTCATCAGCCTTCTGCAAGGTCGTATGAAAGCACAGCTCTCTGCTGTGGTTTAGAGCAGTTGTCAAGGAGTAATCAAGTTTATGGCTTTGTAACTCCATTCAAATCTGCATAGCTTGAAGGTTTCATCTTATAAATGAAATTTTGGTCCTGCTCCTCATTAGGAAGCTCACACATTTCAAGGAATTTAGATTCTATTTCTGACTTTATCAGTACAGGCTAACACGGTAAAATTCGTATCTGCATCCGATTTATCCTCCAGTTGAAAAGTTTTCAGGAGTTCTTTGAATTTATCCTATCTCAAGGGTAGTTGTTGTCCTTGATTTAGATTGACAATTATTGTTTACTCATTGACGAAATTTCATCACATAAAAGAGAAACTAAACAATAAGTATATATTTGATGGTCAGTACGTTGTATTTCAATAACATAGAGAAAAATCACAAAGGATGGGTGCTTCCCTGGAGCGGTTATGATGCACTAAAAATGTATTTGGGGAGTATATATAATTAAAATGTGTTAAATATGAATGTATTTTATATACATGTAATGATTAGAATGTTTGTACACAAATTATTTTTAATAATTACATATTTTACTCTTTTTGAGGTTCCCTGTGGCTGATTTCAGCCCTAATGAAAACTCTATGAGCTTTATAAGTGTCATTAACACTGTGGAAGTCAATGCAGGGAAAAAGCTGCTTCTGCATCAGTGACGACAAACAGAAGAGGAAGGGATGTTCAAAGAGAAGTTTTAAAAAAAGACAGGAATGTTATTTACTGGGTTTTTGTTGGGTTTTGGAAGCAACCTGATAGATGGGATGAATCACAAAGTGGGAAAAGAAGGAGACAGGAGTGAAAATGGAGGAGGACATAGAAAAGCAGATGAGTGAAAGCAAAAATATAGGTAATGGAAAGATTAATTAGAGTCCTATAGATGAGAACAAAGAGCAAGGATGTGATGGGTATACAACTCATTTCCTTTCAGAAATAGCTGACAAGTGTAACAGAGTGCTTTGGGAAACAAGACATCATCAGTGGAGTTCACTGCTGCTGTATATATTAAGGAAAATAGTCCAGGAAGGTTCAAAAAGTACTTCAACATGAATAAGAAGTTCAATAAAATCTCACCATTACACTAGCTACTGATCCTTCTTCTCACTTCACATCTGAACCCTCCTTAAGATAATGTTGGGTTTGGATTGAAATAATTCCCCTTGAAAAACTGAAACCCAATTTTCCCCAAAGTCTCTTCTCTCACTCCTTGTTTCAGTTTTTGAACAATAGCATTTTCGTTTGGGATGATTTCAGTCATTTTTATTGCACAGTTTCTGGAGGAAGAAAATGGAACGTCATTGACTTCAGACAATGAAGTACAGACTAATCTTCATTTTTTGGCATTATGCAAGACTTTGCCCTCTGTGCTACACGAAGGACAAGGAACATGATTCAAACTTCCACAGGTTTGGATGGGAAAGGATTTTTTGCTTATGTGTGATTTTCCCTCTGTTTTTCCATAAAACTGAAATAATTCAACTTCCTATTTTTTAAAGTTTTCTTTTCTTTTTTTTTTTTTTTTTTGTCTCCAGAAGATCAAATGTTTTACAATAGTAGAAATGTAGGTCAAAGACAGACAACATATCAATCGAACTTAACACTTCATTAGTGCAAGAAGAAACATGTCTTCATAAGCTAGCTCTGATTGATCCCCAGATAAGTTAATTCTCCCCTTCCCTTGCTCTCAGAAAACTTACAGAACTAGTTGCCCATAAGGGTGTTATTCCTACTGCTGACTAAACTGATCTGTAGTCAAATTCCACTCTTGTCTTCTTGGAGTAACATTGTCCCATAGCTCAAATAGCCAAATTTTACTGACAAATCACTTTCAGTTGGAAAAAAAATACCAGAAAGGAACACATCAGTCAGCTTTGGTTATGAAACTTATTTGGCTGCATTGGACCACTCTAGCAAGAAAATACAAGGTTATGGAACAAATCTCACAGCTGCCTACATAAACGGGGGCCTCTGAATCTACAAAGAGCTTTTCTTGCTTTGTGACATCTTGGCCCATAGCAGAGAGTTTTCAAAGAAGGAAAAATTTTAGGCCTAAGACTTATGGATCTTATGGATTTCTTTCTTCTCTACTGCACAATTTAAAATTGACACAGAAATGTCAAACTCGGGATTCATCTTTAATTTGGCAAGTGATGCTAATGCAGCATTTTCTTTCCTTTTTGCTTTTCTACAGGTCTGACATGAAGCCAGATGGATCATCTAGGAGAAATCTCACATTGGCTTTTCTTATATCTGACTTCTGTGCATTGCATTACATTAATGTGGGTCTTATCCATTTCAGTGCTACATCCTTCCTTACCTGTGAGATTGAAGATGTCCCTGCCCATGTCAGGACGGTTGGACTAGGTGGTCTTTGAAGGTCCCTTCCAACCCAAACTATTCTAAGATTCTATATGTGAACACATTAGACTAATTTATCCATACAGAAAGCTAATAAGAGCTGTGGGTGCAAAGAACTTGATGGTATTCAAAAGAAAATGTGTAGTGTATTTTCACTTTAACATTTGAACAATACTCTAAATGCACATACATAGAGGCAAAACCAGTATAAGAATTCTGAAGTTTCTCAGGAGACAAGGTATTAGCTTTGTTCTTACTCTCACAATTTATAAACCTAAAGCAAAACTTGAAGATACTGGAAGAAATTTGAAGACACGTGGAAGTTTGCAGCATTTTTACTGATTGTTTTTATTTTTCTTATTAATAGGAGTGCTTTCACGCCACTTAAAATTTCAAAGCTAAGAGCTAGGAAAGCTTTTCCTTAATTTCTTCAAATAATGAGTTGTAGATCAAACAATCCTGAATTAATAACAATGACAAATGGCCCTGAAACTGCTCTTGAACATAAAAGGAAACAATTCAATTAAACAAATGTTATGTCATCAAGAACCTCTCTAAGAGCTACACTGCTCTGATCACAGCTGTGTAATTTTTCTCATCACTGTTAATAAAAATCAAAGTTAAAATGCATTATGAAGTTTTAATTAAAAATCTCTGTAATATCAATGTGGTTTCTACAGCTCGATGCTTATCAAGCATTTTAAGATCTATGCCAAAGTCACATGAAACCATGTAAAAATGAAAGCAAAAAAAGAGAAGGGGAAAGAAAGAGAACGAAGAAAGAGCAGGAGTGTATTAGAATAAAGCACGCAGATGAAGGTTCCAGTGTATATACTGGTGTGACTGGTGGCCGGGATGGCTTGGCATAGTCTTCTAGATGTGGATATTTAGAAGGACGCAGACTCTTGACATTGTATTTCCTGTTAGGATAAATGCTTAAAACTATTTATTAAAGTGTAGGCTAAATCTCTCTGTTGGATATATGGAGATTGTCTCTTGGCTGCTGTCATAAGCATCAGTACAGTGTTGTCTGCCAAAGGAGCTTCCTCTGCAAGCAAAATGAATACTGGGACTTTTTTCTGGTGTGTTTTCCCAGTATCCCCTATTGCTCAAACATGTGAGAACAGGTTACACTATGGATATGCTACAGGAGCATTCAGCAAGTGGGCCATAGGGGTGGGCACAAGTAGCTGAGGACTTCGGTCAGGATCTCATCAGTGGGCAAGAGGTGGTAGGTGGATGACTACCTGGCCCTAGGGCTCCTGCAGGTGCAGCAAAGCAGGTTATGTTTGACAGGCTCAGCCTCTACCCTAAAAAAGGTATCCAAATTACTGTGTATCACAACCTCCATGTGCCCATTACTGGCCATGAAGTACAGGTGAGCAGCTCGGGTACGAGCATTTATGTGCCAGGTGTTTAAAATCGGGTGAGATGAGTGAAACAGGATTGGATGAGAGACAAGGGTGAGAGTCTAAAAGAGAGTATTCCAAAACCAAGCTGCATAAAGGGATAATGAATGGGGTCTGAGTGCACTGGCTTTCAGAGCTCCATTGAAGTAACTGGATGAGTGGGATGCTCTGGGAGGAGATCACAGATACAGAGGGAGAGCTCAGAGGGAGAGCTCAGAGGGAGAGATTTGTTTGGTCAAATGTGGGTTTTGAGTAACAGCAGGAGAAAAACATTTAGGCAACAGGAGGAATCTGAGGATTGTATAGGGAGGCAGAGTGAGCCAAGGGGAACAAGGGTTTGGATAAGGCAACAGGACATCAGGTGGGTGAAGTGGAAAGGTGGTGAGGTCCAGGGCTGAGAAAACATGAGAATGAAAGAAATGTCACTTCTGGATCAAGAAGGCAGCAAGAGTATTTCTTCCTTAAACCTCCGCTGTGCAGCACTGAATTGCTTCCTCCTCCTCGTTACCTACCAGCAGCTCAGCACCAGGCTGCAGAGCCCTGTTCCTTCTCAGCCTGTCTGCACCACCTCGTCCCTTTGGTCTTGTTGTATTTAATACCACTACACCTGGTTCTGGAACATGCACCCTTATTCTGGAGGTGAGTGTGGGGTGGGGTTTTCTGTGAAAACAGCTGCATGTTTAACTATAGATGCTGTTACACATATATAAGACTTTATAGAGGACCATGCTCCACCAGCGATAGAGTTCTCAATTGTGACCGACAAAACCAATCAGTAGCAATTTTATGAAACAACACTCAAAATAACATATTTTCCTATATTTGAAGAAGAAAAAAGATACATTTCTTTTAGATACTAATTTCAGGTGGACAACTATAAAATTGAAGCATTTTCATTTAGAGAGCTTGAACTACATCTTGATGCTGACATACTTGTCCTGATTTTTCTCCTCCCTTAGCTCATCCGCCCATTTGTAGAAGGCCTTTGGTGAAGTATGTAGCAAACATCACCATAAACCCAATTTTGTAAACTATGTGTGATAACAGGATGATATTTTCTTCCAATTCCTTGCTGTGGAAATTAATAACTTCTTTCATGGAGATAGGTAGGACTTGAAGCCTACCTGCAGATTAAAACCTCACTGACAGTATCACCAGATGATTTACAAAGTCAAGTGTCTAATTACACACTCTCATAAATATTCATTCTCATGTTCACAGTTACAGAGGAGAGAAAGTGAACAAGCTGATTAATCAATTGATAGTATCTGATTCATCTGCCTATACAAATGGGAAGGAAAAGATAGCAGAGCAATTTCCAACCAATATAAACTCCTGCAGATCGTATTGTTCTGGAATATTAACATGGAATAAAAAATAAATAAATGATAAAAAATAAAGGGCACATGAGAACAAAGGCAGCCATGTAGGCAAAGCAAAAAGATTTTCCATATCATTTGGCCCTGTTGCATAATTCATATGACAGTGTAAAACTCACACTTTTCCTTCTGAAATTCTTCTTAAAATTTGCCCTTTTAAACTTTGCCAAGCTTGAGACATTGTGGCCTAATAGTCTGTTTCAAGCTGCTTGTTTGTTGACTTAGTAAAAATGCCCAAATCTTTTCCACAAATGCAATTAGTAAGAAATAGATGTTTTATCTGCATTAACAAAAAAAACTGGACAGCAAAAAGGCCCTCAATTGCTAGAGCTAAGGGCTATTAAATGTGAAATAGGAGCATATTGTCTATCAGTTTTGTGTGACAAGGGTGGGGAAGCACATCTGGATTTGTGAGCAGTATAAACCTTTGGAAAACGGCAAGTTCACATTAGAAACTTTTGCACGTTATTTTTCAGCTTCACAGTTCTATTACTCTGTGTGAAATAACCCTTCCCTGCACACACAGAGCTTGGTGGAAGTCCTCATAGCAGGTCTCACAGCCTTTTACATCCTGTATCAGCCGCTCCTACTCTGCAGGCAAGAAGTCATGTAGCGCACTCTGAATGCCAGTCCCAGCATGCCCCATATACTTATGGTCATAGGTTGCAGTGGCTGGCTCATACAATTGTGGCTCTCTAGTGCCACTTTATATCTTCATTTTCAAGTCTGTAGTGCAGTAAATTGGTCCCCTGCAAGCTGTGAATAAAACACTATTTTTTTGGATGCTACATTTGTTTTTATGATAAAACCACATTATGTGCATGAATGGATAAAGCTGGTGACCCAGTCATGGATTCTGTACTCCATCTGGGGGGAGGGATGAGTATGACTATTCATTTTCCAACATTAATGACTCAAAAACTGTGTTCCAAACTTCTGTCCCACACATGAAACTTTACTGAACATTGGAGCTATGTACTAGACGCTTCCAGGGTTTCAGAGACCTTCTGGTTAGTTAGTTAACAAAATAATGTAGCCAATACCTAAGAACCAGTCTGAAATTCTACATGGTTTTGTCTTGCTTGTTCCTCTTGTCTTATTTCCTTGTTTTAAGTTCAGTATTGATCTTGATGAAAATTACAGGGGTAATGCCTTTAAAGTGATTTAAGGTGCTCAGCTGCTGTTCAGATTAGCTCCTTTGGTTTCAAAGGAGGCCAGCACATAGTATGAACTGAGCTTTGAATTAATTCAGTGGGCTTTTGCTGGTTTTACAACTGTGAACAAAACACAATAAAACCTAGAAGGGAAATGCCTGGACACAAGAGAGCCAAATAAATTAACAAAACCTGTTGTTGTTTTCCGTTCTGACTATGTCCATAAATTTCAGATGACCTTCGGAGAATAATCTCCTAGGAATGGAAAACTGAAAACTCATTACTAGTAAGAAAGGCTTTAGAGGACATAGTTTTATTACATTTACAGAAGTTAATGCCTCTTCAATTCTCTCTCCTTTGACCCATTTCGGTATTATCAGATTAAACACATTCTGTACAGAAGAATTCTGATTCAAGTGTCATCAGAAGCAAATAACATTTGCAGAAGGACTTCCTAGTACACTTTTTTATTCAAGTGCTTTATTAAACTCACCTCAAACACTGATTAAGCTGACCTAATGGAGTAAAGGACCAACAAGGTGAAGATCTGAGAGCAGACTAGCTGCCTGTGTCTGGATTTGGTCATTTATGTTAATCCTCTCTAGATATCTTCAAACCAAAGCTGCTTTAATATGTGACAAATTACTTTTTTTCTAGCATTTTGAAGACCAGAGCAAAAGCTCAAAGCCAAAGTAGAAATCTAACTTTTTGTTTAAAACTCTGAAAGGTATTTGGATACTCTTTGGGCTATCTTACTTTCCAGTGTATTCTTCAGCTTATTATGAGGAAAATGCAAAAACCCTCTGAGCATTTCATTAACTAAGTAATCCCAGGTTTCACCTTTTCTTGATTTCAGTAGAAGTTAGATGACTTAACAGAAACCAGGTATATTTTATACTTTACTGTTTTCCTCTCTCTTATAATAGAGAAGGAATTAACCAGATGATCCAAATACCCAACATCAGTAAAATGATGCACTCCAAATAATGAGATGGTGAAGTATTTATACATTTCTATGCAACCTTCAATTGTTCTGTGAGCAAATACATTTTGTGATTTGATTTCCATGAATGTGTGTGAACAGCAAGTTTAGGGAAGGCCGAAGGTAGCTTCAGATCTAACTCAATCTTCTTCTCTGAGTGTCTGTATGGAGGTGAGATAGCGTTTGTGAATCCAGACTTTGTAGCAGTACCTGTAACTAAGGCTGATTTTCACATTGCTGCATATACACACTGCTCACTGTCAAAGCCTCACTGAAACATGCCTAATGCTAATGAGAAAAAACAAATGCAGTATCATTCTGAGAGTGTGCTAATTACAGACATGAGCAAAGACTGTGGTAAGGGCAAAGAGTTCTGCTCAAGAGAATGCAGCAGGTGAGGGGCAAAGCAAATTAGATTTGTTGAGTCTCAGTGCAATATCGTCTCGACTTGATCATGCTTATTCCCTGCCTTCTAGACTGTAGGGCCAGATAATATAGCAGCAATAAAGTTGCCTAACTATAGCAGGGGGTACTGGAAACAACTTCTGTTCAAAGACCTGGAGGCCAGAAACCTATTTCTTTTTAAGATGGACCTGGGTAAGCTTATGCAGAAAATGAGAAGCTAGAGAGTGAATTGAGTGATAGAAGATGTCCCTTTAGACTTCATTTCCAGTGTCCTTATAAAATGTCTTAACTTACCTATACAACTGTTTTTACAGTGACTTCTCTCCTTCCCTTTAATAATTTTGTGTTCCCTTTACTCTCTAGACTAACATTGCAAAATGCCTTGAAACTGAAAAAAACCCCATCATTACTATTGTTATTTGTGCTTGGCTCCTCAGATGTTGACACATTAAATGTATGAGAGAGAGAAAAAACATAGTCATTTAAAATCCCTGTTCTTAATTTGAGGTCTAACCACACTTTTAATTTTTGTCTTATTATGCCCAAGTAAACACAAGACAGGCTTAAAAATTAGTTCTGAAGGTGTTTGTACTCCATATTTAGATGTACACAGCCAATAAGGCAGTTCCAAGCATGGGCAAAAGCTTCCAGACTTGATACCTCTTACTAGAGTTTCCTATTTTTCCTCCAAGACAGACACAAACAAACTAAATCCAAACCAGCAAAATGAAACAAATCTGCAGTAAGGCAAAACTACTCCTTAAACTATCCTTGAGGCTACCTATTTTTGGTGAAACACCTTCTCAAATGAAGGAGTTTGCTTAACAGATGGACACGACCTTAGCTTTATTGCATGGAGGAGAGAGAAATCAATACTATAACAGTGATATTCTGGGACCATTGATAAGAGGGTTCATAGAAAAAGGGAAATGAATGTGAAATTTCCCTGTTAAACTAATAATGTGCTTTAGTAGTATGAAAGTGTATGGGGGCTTAAGACACTGGTAGAGGGTCTTCTTAATTAAATTATAAATGTTTTTAAACAAGAGGAAGATCTGTTTATCAAAATTAAATGTTGTATCAAAAGAACCAGCACCATGATCAAATTAGAGCTTGCTACGGGTTGATGTTAACCATGAGAGGCCAGGAGAGGGCTTCCCTGTCAGTTTAAATGAAGTGAGGACATGTGCATTATGCCTGAGCTCCTGCTGCTGACTGCTCTGTGATGCTCAGTGAGCACAGCTGGGGCATCTGGCACTTCCAAATGAAGTGAGGGGAAAGCCCTGGAGGGGAGAGGATCCAGTTCCTTCCTCACAGCTCTGTGGTCATTGCACTGACCCATGTGGAGGCACCTCTTCAGTGCACGTGTCTGCACTCGCTGTGGTCCCACATGAGACTCAGCACCTCTCTATGAGCTGACATGACATCCATTTGCTGTCTGAAGTAGTTATTCCTG
>NW_009914087.1:41944-77389 GCF_000696875.1 Nestor notabilis
AGTGCTTTATGTCTTCTTTCTACCTTTTCAATTAACCTCAATGAGTCTTGCATGCCCCAGGTGATAGTGTCCGCTGCAATGTGGGGCCAGATCCTGTTACTTTTCCTCAAGCAGCAGTCTTTAAGTGCTCACTTCTTTCTTACAATACAGAGTTCAGCTCAGCTACAGTAAAGATCCCTAGCTGACAGAATGCAACTCATTTGTCTGCATTAGCCAGTCACCCAGTGTAAATCGGTGCCCTCTCACATCAGGGGACAAAAGTGACTTATATGAGCTGAGGAATGGGTCCATGGCCTAGAAAATAAGAAATAGACATGAAAATTATAAACCAAGAACTAAATACAGAGTATTGATAGGAGCCATGTAGAAAAGATGTAAAAGGTGTGCTATTAATTTCATCCACCAGCTATGTCCTCTGAGGGTAAGAACGAATGCCCACATCCCAGATTGGTCAGATGAGCCACTCCAAGCAGGTATCCTGGTATATTCAGGTATGTGGTATATTTTAGGAACAACATCTCAGGGTGATCTGCTCATATAGAAAACAAAAAGAATTCAGAGGAAGACCTAGGATTAATGTCTCATCCACCAATATTGAGAAATTTAGCCCCTTCATTAAAAGAATGGTAACTCTGAGTTTCCTCTGCAGTGAATATGAAAAGAGAGCAGGGCTCTCTACAGGGCTGCATCTCTGCCCTAAAATCTGACTCATGCTCTGAAACCCTGCCTGTTTTTTCCCTGTTGACCATGGAAAGAACTCAGGGCAGCTGCTCCTAATTGATGTATCTCACTTAACTGCCTCAAATTAAGTCAGATAAATCTGGGACTCTAATAGTTAGAGTTGGGCTGGACTTCAATACCTCTTCTTTGGTGTCTTCAATTACGATTTTTGATCGGAGCTGAGTTTTCTTTCTCTAAGACAATGGGTACTTTAGGAACCTATCATTACTTTGACTTGCATGCTTGTTAAGGAGTTGTGTGTATGTTTCCTTGGTGTCTAGCCTGTAAGAGTAAAAGCTTAAGAGGGATTAGCAGAAGGTTCCTGACAGAGTGAAAAACTTCAGCCACAGCAGAAGAGGTAAAAAAAATCCACCTTGGAATCTGATATGTCCATAAGGAGGATTTTCTTTTAAGAAGTGTTATTCAAGGCCTCACTGACCCAAGAGGTCTCTTCTTGTCATGCTGGTGGTTTTGTTTTGTGCAGGGAAGATGGGATTTGCAAGCAGAAGTGCAATATTTCAGTCGTTGTCAAAGCCATGCAAGCTCTGTAAGCATCCTGGATCATCTATTAAAAACCCTAAAGAGCTAATAGTTTAGAAACAATCAGGCTCAAGGAGATGCCTTGTCCTTAAACTGAACCAGGCTCTTCCTCAGTGAAGAGAATTAGTTTACTCTCATGCAAGTGTGTCTGTGGCACAGAACTGGAGATTTAATTTTACATGCAGTAGAGCAAACAACACGAATAACAAATGTCTGTTAGAAAGCAGTCCATTACGTTGATACGCAATCTGTACACATTCGTCTTCCTCTTTATTCATCATCATTTGTAAAGAAGTATTATTGCTTGCCATCTAGTAGTGCTTTTCTCATATTTAGCCACAATATTAAGCAGATGTCTGTGAGTGTAATTAAAGAGAGAGGAGGAAATAAAAGCATTGTTCTTTATTGATAAAAATGCAGATGAGAGAGGCAAGATTGTTCAGTTTGTGAGCTGGTATTTCTTGACACACATGTAAGAATAAAGGGTCAGATAATAGACCTTTAAAATATACAAATTTAATTCTTTCAGGTAGGGAATTTGTTCTCCTAGCATTTCAAAGAGAAAGTAAGCTGAGAATCTGATCTGATCTTTTCATATTTGTGCTAATGTCAAAAGGTGCTTTAAATTCTCAAATGGTCAAGGAGTGGCTTTCAGTTCTACAAGCTTGTTTGTAGAAGTCTGCTTTAAATCACTATCATGATGAGATACTTCGAACCATAGAATGGTTTGGGTTGGAAAGGACTTTAAGATCATCTAATTCCAACCCCCCTGCCATGGGCAGGGATGTCACACACTAAACCATGTCACCTAAGACTCCATCCAACCTGGCCTATCTACGCTTTTCCTCCTTCTTTGGTTACCTCTGTAATTACCAAACTGCACCTTTGATGTGTAATCCACTCAACCTACGTACCATGTTTGAGAGATCTGTTACCAGAGCCCCTCAATTTTATATCTCAGCTACACTGGAAGCATTGCGGATGGAGCATTTACCACTTCTCTGGGCAGCCTGTTCCAGTGCCTCAGCACCCTCACTGTAAAGAACTTCCTTACATCTAACCTGAAACTTGTTTAGTTTATCTCTTCTTTAGTTCCCCAGTGCATGATTTCAAGTGATTTCAAGTACCAGCAGAGTTTGCAGCTGTGTTGGGATGCTCAGGTCTCTTCAGAGGCAGACTGGTAAAAGGTTAGACATGTGAAAGACACAACAAATATAATTTAGGCTCTCTATAAGTACCACATCAAAGAGGGATCTTTATGAAGTATCTGGCACTGTTACTTTGCTGTCTTCGGTCTATGCCCAGGTTGTGATCTGCACCTTCAGGACTACTAGTCTTCCTCTTCTAGTCCCTCAAAATTTCCTATGTGGGGTAAGTGTAAGGCTTGGGGATCTCTGTTTGTCCCCTCCTCTGTGGGCAACAGGACTTACCTAGCTCAGGGTAATCTCTTTTTCTTTCATCTCCCCTCAAGGATCACAACCTCCACTTGCATAATAAACTTGCCCAGCTCAGGCAGCTTATTAGAGAGAGAAAGGACCACCAGCAACCAGAGGAAGGGAGAAAAGTTTATCTTAAAAGCATCCTGTCTTCTCCCTTGGTGATCCCAAAGGTGGGATGCTTGGCCAGAAGGCTGTTTCACAGAGGACATAGAATCATAGAATTATATGTAGCTATGCTGGATATTACAAGGCAAGAACTATTTCTATCATGCTGTCTGTGCACTTCACTTCAAGCCTCAAAGCCTGCTCTGAGGAGAGGCACAGGAGGGATGCAGAGGGGTCCAGGCAGAGCAATGCAGTGTCACTGCTGGATTAGCGCTGGTGTTGCTTCAGAAGTACTCATTCCACATTGCACCTGAGACTGGCTGGTTTGCAGCTGGGACACCCCGTGGAGTGCTGGCAGGCAGCAGCCATGTGCTGTGGATCGTGCTTCCACCAGCCATGAGAGATTCTTGCAGAAATATCTGCAGGGGTTGATTCATTTTTCTGCAGAACACTATTATTCAATCCCATTATTACGATCATTCATATTATAGTAAGGCCTGAAGGTCTCAGCCAAGATTAGAGCTGAAAACTTTTACAGCAAGAGGCAGTGCCAATGCTCTCAGAAGTTGTTGCTTCAGTACCAGTTTCACTGCTGTGCTTACAGTAAATGCTGTTTCACATTTATGTGCAAGCTTGGAGACTTGAATTCTGCATTTAGATATTGCTCACAGCAGTGGGTTGAGATTATACAGGTGCCACCTCCAGCTTCTAATACGTTTTTGATAGATTCATAGATCTTAGAGCCAGAAAGAAACCATTATATCATCTAGTCTGACCTCCAGTACCTTGCACACTCATCAGGCCATAAAATTCACCCAGTTACTCTTCTGTTGGAGACTGAAGAATATCTTCTAGAAATTCCTCATCTTTCAGCTGAGGCACAGTTTGTCCCTTCCCACGGAAATCTGCTTCAGTGGTTAAGCACCCTCACTTTCCCAAGTTTGTACCTTATTACTGAAGGAATTGGTGTGGAGAACCTTCTGCACTCATTCCTCTGAGGCTTTTCTCTACTGGATTAGAGAGCCCTTTGCTAACTGGAGTTTTTCAGATTCAACTGCAAGTCACCTCACAGTTTGCTTTTTGACAAACTGAGCAGACAACAGAAGAAAAAGATAATACTTTATCTTGTTTTATTAACTCCCAGTGATCATTTCCTACCCTCACCACAGTTGTCATTACTTTTGGTTCAAGTCAGTGACCTGAGGCCTAATGTTCTGAAATTTTTATGCTTGCATAAACTGGAAGCACTCCAGCTCCTGCCCAATATAATTGCTATTAATACTGTATATTGCTACCACAGCTCCTAAGTTCTGAACACTTTCTTTCCGAGAGAAGCCAGCCATAAACTGCATCATCTGAATAAAGTGTGGACTTCACATTGATTTGAAGAGTTTCTGAGACTCAGGTGAAAGCTGAGCCAAAAGTCACCAATGAGAGTGGTGACTGGCCATGTCAGTTACCTTGAGGTTGTCTGTCAGGAAGAGATAACTCTACTTCTCAGGAAGTAAAATAAGATCAGAGCTATCCAGCCCTGTATCCTGCCCTTGAAGCAGTCAGCTGTGGATGTAGAAATAAAGAATATAACAGATCATTCTTCACGTATCCTTTCAGTTCCCACCGTTAGTGGTATATTGGTTTTCTGGGATGGAGATTGGACCATTGTATTTAACCCCCCTGGTTGGGCACCCATGCACATTTGCCTGTTTTTAACTTAATCCTACCCTGCAGCAGAGGAGGTTCCACAACTGAAGTATGCATTGTATGGAAGGTATGGCAGCTCCCTTTTTGAGGTTAATCCTGTCACCCCAAACATGGTGTGCCTCCTCATTCCTGTTCTTTGATGAACTGCAGGCAGTTTTTCTCTCTTCACTTTCTGTACAGTTTTCATAGAGTTCCTCCTCAACACATCAGGTGTTTATCTGCTGAACAGAAGAGACATATCTAATCAGGGCTTTTCACACCCAAGCAATTTCATTCTAACCTCCTGGTTACACTGAAGCAGGAGTCCTATGTTCATGCAGAACATCAGAGCCAGAGACGTGTTCAGAAGGTGAGCATGCAAGAGGATGACAAGTTTTAAGGCCGAGACTAATATGATTTTCAGTCTAACTGAACAGCAGCCCTACTTTTGCAGGTGCTTTTGTCCTGCCTGGTTTCTCACCTCGGTTTTCCCTACCCAATCCAACCCATGCACATTGCACCCATGACCAATATGCAGTGTGACTCTGAAAATGCATCTCCAGTTATTACACAGTCACCTGAATAACTGAAAGTCTTTTATTGGCATCTGATGCAATTTCTTTGTCAAAGACAAACAATTTGGTTTACATTTGGAACAGCAACGCTGGATTTTTAAGCGTTCATAGATGCAGCTGCCGCCACCTTATGTTCCATTTCAAATGATTAATAATATTTGTCAATTCCGATGTGTCATTGTGCTTTATTGCTGTACAGCATGCTCTAAATGATGGCACTCTCTTTTGGATTGTCCTGATTAATGACGGATGAATCTGTTTCATTTCATTGTAAGCCTCTCTTAACTGAATAGCTTAGGTTAAAAGAGAACAACCTCCACCAAATGTTATGAATTATGCCATCATTTAAAACATGTTTTCTTCCTCTTGTTGATAACAATTTAGTGACAATACCTGAAGAATTGAACGTAATTACTTCTGATCAAGCCCTGCTCCTTTGGATAGAAATATTCACTCATTTTCTTCCTTTAATTTTATGATTTCATCTTTTTGCCCAGTGATGAAAGCGTCCCTCTGTCACTGCAGTGCTTTATGGTCTACAACAGATCATTTCAACACTACAGCTGCCCATCTTGTTCTTCGGGAAAACTGCTCAAAACCTTACAAAACCCCTTAATGATTTCTCTTGTTTCCTATTCACCCGTTTGAAGAGTTACTTTGACGCAATGGCTGCAGCACCAGTTGAACAATAAAATGCGCATTTAGGCTATACATAGCTCTATTGTTACGTGACCTGAGGCGTTGTTTTCACATCAGTTGCTTGTTCTATTCCTTGTCAGTCTTGTTTAATTAGCTTATATGGTCCTGTATGGCAAGGACTTTCTAATGTTATTTGTTTGCTAAGTGCTTAGCACAAGGGTGTCTCTATCTTAGGTATTTTAATGCACAACATAAATAATATTAGTAGTTTAACTGCAGACAGCAGGAAAATCTACACACGTTCCTCTCTAATTAGTATTACCCTGGTGTTCTCTGTAGTTAGCACTTGCAACCATGTGCTAATGGTAATTATTTATAAAAAGTAATAGCAGAAATTTAAGGGTTATCTACTGAAATCAGACCTGAAGGACAGTTTTTATGCATTAAAACCTGTCCAAATATGTTTCTCTAGTAAGAAACATGGCTTCTGACTACAAACGTTCTCTAGATGGCATGTTTGCCACAACTTGTAAAGGAATTTAGGGGAGGCTTGGTTGTCTCATCCTTCAGAGGGTTGCCAGGATAACATGAAATATAAACAGCAGGGCTACAAATCTTTCTACAGAGTCAGAATCAGTTTCATCCAGAAGTATTTTATCTTCTGAGACTCTGATTAAGACTTTCTTTGCTCAGTCAATCAAACCTTAAGCAGATCCAACATGGCTAGTCTTGAAAACAGGCATGGGATATTCTTCTTCTAGTGCTAAAGATTTCATCCTTTGGACTACCTCATTCTTCTTATCTGCAAGCAATAAAGCGGCATTTTTAACCCTCCTTAATTGGAGCTCTTGATGCAGTCACCTAAAGACTTCTTTCACTGAGTTCTTATGCAGTTTATGTAAACACATGGTGAATGTAGTAAAAATCAGTGAGTGCTTGCCTTGGATGTACAAAACCTACAAGCCCCACAACTGGGCTGCTTTAAGCAGCACGAACTTTATCTGGATAACCTCCTCATACTCTATTTAGTTACTTCCTCATACACTGTCCTTATAACCTCCTCCTTCATAAATCATGAACTTTGAGAGTTTTCTATTTGATAAAAATAAGAACAAAAATGTTTATTTTCAGGGAAAGGAAAGCCTTGCTTGGGTCACATGGGGTTTTTCCTGAGTTTTGGATGACAATTATTGCAGTCTAACAATCCTTTCTTTATGGCTGGCCATTTGTCTCTTAGTATTTAAATGTTCTGCTTAAGATCAATGTGGATCCCAGCTTTATTGGTGTAAATATTCAATGAAAGTAAATATTTTCTTTAGGTAAACATACAAACCAAACTACTGTGCTATACCTAAATCTCTCAGATATTAATGACTTTATATTTGCTCTTGCCTAACAGGGAGGGAAGACCTCTCACTATGATAAACACTATTTAAATAATAAAGACAGTTTTAAATGAATCAAGATGAAAAGAAACATGTGAGTTATGGTAAACTAGAACCAGTTTCTCAACAACCAGGTCTATTTTATCTATTCTACTATTTCTTCTGGCATCTTTTTATCTGGCACTTATCTGTTGACTTGCCAGGGATGAAGAAAGCAAGAAAATTTCAAAGAAAGTTTCTGGTTTTGCCATGAAATCAACAGGTAAGAAAGACGTGGAGTTGTTGGAGCAAGTCCAGAGGAGGCCACGAGGGGCTGGAGCACCTCCCATACGAAGATAGGCTGAGGAAGTTGGGGCTGTTCAGCTGGAAAAGAGAAGCTGCTGGAGACCTCGTAGCAGCCTTCCAGTATCTGAAGGGGGATACAAGGATGCTGGAGAGAGACTCTTCATCAGGGACTGTAGTGATAGGATAAGGGGGGATGGGTTTAAACTTAAACAAGGGAAGTTCAGGTTAGATCTAAGGAAGAAGTTCTTTACTGTGAGGGTGCTGAGGCATTGAACAGGCTGCCCAGAGAAGTGGTAAATGCTCCATCCCTGGCAGGGTTCAAGGCCAGGTTGGACAGAGCCTTGGGCACCATGGTCTAGTGTGAGGCATCTCTGCCCATGGCAGGGGGGTGGAACTGGATGATCTTAAGGTGCTTTCTAACCCTAACTATTCTCTGATTCTATCGTGCCCATGAACCAACTCTGTTTAGTCAGAAAGTATCATTTTAATACAGTAATCTCCGAGTACATAAACAGCGGGTTGACTCATGATGTGTTACTCAAATATTGTAATGTGATGTTATATTTTATTTTTGTGGAAATCTTCCTGAAGCTCAGGTGGGCTCAGGATGTTTCAAATTCACCTCAGAAACAGCCCACAGGCTTTCTGGTGAGCTCATTTTTAGCCAGGTCTGACTCATTCAAGTTTTCCTTTTCACTAAAAGGCAAGTGAAATTAGTGGTGGTAGAAATTTCCTTTATTCAAACCTGCTTGACCTTTACACTTCACAGAAAACTTTGGCTTAAAGAAACCAGATGCACTTCATGGAATTAAGGTATTTTTTCTGTTTTCCTCCCATGTAAAATGAACAAATTGCACACTGCATTTCTCAGTCTAGACCACTTTTATTTTGGAGACCAAGGGATGAAGAAACATAAAATGTCTGTGAATGTGAGCAAAAGTACAACAGTGATTCACTGAAACAATTTGCAGAACAACATAAAAATAGTGGTTGAGTCACAGCTGACCTTTCGGAAAACATAGATCCTCATCTACATTTAAAAGGGTGCAGTATCCTAAAACCAGAATGACACAGGCTTCATTACGTTACCCAAGAGCTGCATTAGAATTAAGGTAGTAGAAGGTCTTTTATTCTGGAGGGTGCCAAAAAAAATTGATCTATTTTCATTTTTTCTGGGTTTTTTCCCCAGACTTTTATGTTACCCCTGTTTAGGTGACTTGACTTTTATTCATGTGGTTTGGGGTATCTGCTTTAGTCCAGATCTAATTCCAGCAGAATGCCATTATCATGCCTGAAGAAATGGAGTTGACATAGGATTTTTGCCAGTTTTTTTTCAATGGGTCGTACTTGGGTTTGCAGTCTGGATTTGAGAATTTAGCACCATAATTACTCCTTTCTCCCATGCAGATGAAGTCAAACACTGCTGCTCACAAGCCAGTTGCAAAGTAGTTTATGTACCCACCTGGCTTTCAGCTGGGTGCCTTGTCTGATGTGGTTTGAATTCACATCTCTTTGAGTGTCTTACTTCCTGAGCTATGGGTAGTTTTACTTTCTGGATTTGGCTCATTTATTTATATATGTATGAAGATCAATGATCTCAAAAGAGAGATTGGAAGATGCTTCAATCAGGAGAAATTCTCCCCTTACAAAAATTGGTAGAGGAATGACTTTCTCTGTTGTGCACCAGAGCGAGAGTGATGTTCTCCTGGGGAATGTCAGCTGGAATTAATGCCTCCTTACAGCAAGGAGGCACAGAGGCACTCACTTGGCTCCAGAAGCTACATGGCTGGATGTCTCACCAGTGCAGGAGGTCCAGCTCATGCAGCTGGACCATCTGAAATTGGAGTGGAGGATGTTAGATCCGATAAGCCTGAGTTGTGATGTGCAGGTCCTTAAGAATTCAGTCACAAGACAGGGAGAGCAAGAAGTTCCTCTCAGTCGGGAATCAGATGACTCTGTGCCTGCAGGTGAATTTAAAGAAGCTTGAGTGACATCCTTGTCCTTCCTGAAATTGATCTTCCTTTAGCACAGGAGACAAACGAAGCCTTTGTCCTTTTTCTGGCTGACTCTTCATTAACCACTTTGCATTGAAAGCAGTTTGTGAAGGTAGTTTTTAGTAGGTCTCAGAAAGCAATTTGAGTAACCAATTAAAAAAAAATCCATAAAGACATGCTGTATGGCAAATTAAAGACATGCTCTATGGCAAATTAAACATGTTTGTAATGAAGAACAACAGCACAGCACTAACAGTGGTAACTACACGACTTCTCTGCATTATCCTGTCATTGGAGACAATCACTGGTCTATCAAAACTACAGTAAAAAGACAATTAAGCAATAGTTGTACCAGTTATGGTACATGAACAACTCATTTGGTCACTCTGAAGGTGAGTGTTATGTAGGAGACCAAAGACATCAGAACAGCAAGGCATGAAAGAGTTTACTATAATTTTTGTTCCTATTGCAAAGCTTCTTATTGCAGTTATAAGATTTTATCAGTGAACTCTGATGTAAAAAAGTATTTATCCATCCTAGTTAGGGGACAATGTGCTTTTATGTTTGTCATTGTGAATTCTGCTTTTGTTATTTCCTGTGCTGAAGACATTAGAAATGTGTCAGTACTTCCAAGCATGTAATATCATTTTCACGTGGGCATGGCCTTTCATTATCAAACCTGCCTTTGAATGCTGACACATAGAATCATAGAATAGCTAGGGTTGGAAAGGACCTTAAGATCATCTGGTTCCAACCCCCTGCCATGGGCAGGGACACCTCACACTAGACCATGTCACCCAAGACTGTGAACCTGGGTATGCACACATTATTCATTTATGTATTCATTTATTTAGTTGTGTATTAATTCATATTTTTAAACTTAATGTAATTATTTTTTTAATACCACTATTGGTTTCAGGAGAATGGAAAAATTCAGGATTAGGGGAATTCTTAGGTGGTTGAGACCTAAGGAATGAAGGTTCTGCTACAGTGAGTCTTGGTAATGGTTCTGCAATGCTCTACATAAACATGAACTCCCATACCTTGGGGTGGAGCATCCTAATGATCCAGCTGTCAGAATTAAGATCCACTTGCAAAATGTCGTTGATGTCATTTTTTGGCAATGCTTAACTAGAACACTTTTGCAGTAAGAAACCAGTAAGTGTTACTTTAACAAGGAGTGATTTGCATCTCACCTTCCTCTGTGTAAAAAGTAGGTCTTGAAGCTAAGCTGCGCCTCTAGGCTGATACGTGATAAACCATCCTGATATAGACGCCTCAGACTGGAGGGATGGATTTCCTTTTGGAAGCCACCTCTTCCTTGAAGAGTTCAAGATGACATCTTTAGTGGCAGAGCAGCCTGACAGTAAGCCATGGAGGTGTAATTACATCTCAGGTGAGATAAACCTTATTCTTCCCAAATCACCTAGTGCTCGTTTCCAACACAGAGAAAGCTCTGTAAGATTTTCTTCCATGAGCTCAGTTGAGATCGCCCTCTTTTTGATGAGAAAGCGTTACTGACTGCCTTCGTTGGGCACAACAGGTTGCAGACAGGCAGCTGACTATCAGAGAAATTATGCTGTTCATGTTCTAGCTGGATGGTGGCTACTAATTGGATGTTAGCGCAAATTACATCTTGACTGCCTGCAGCTGTGAATTTGCAATGCTGCATACTTTATGTGCCCATTCAATCATATTCACTCAGATTCCTTTCCAATTTTTAACTTTCACAAAAATCCAAGCACCAAGCTTCCAAGAATGAATATGGGTGGCCTGAGCGCTCACATCACTGTCCCTTGGTACATTTGGGTTTAACACGCGTTCCTAAAATCAACTTGCAGAGGATAACTCATCTCACCTGTTTTAGGAATCTCTTTCAGAATATTTTTTGTATGCACCTATTGCTGGATTTTTGTCTTTGTTCTCCATTAATAATGGATCTCTCCTTGGTTTTAAAAAGTAGAAATATAAACTCTTTTTAACACATGATCAGACCCTGCTGTCCTTTACAGTGTGCATTTATTTAATATAGTTATGCCACATGATACAAATTATAACTTGGTCTTCTTTCTCTATGTTAACATAAATCTGAATTTCCCCACTGGCTGTAATGATAGACCTCATTCATGAGGATTTAGATGCACCAGGAGAACAAAGGCTAATAAAATACCACTCTGAAGATGGAATATCTCATATCTTTTATCTGATTTTCTTCCTTGTTCTTCCTCTGACTTCTGTGTTAGATAAGTTGGACCATTAGTTATTTTTATTATACTGACAAATACAAAGTGAGGTAGCGACATAAGTTGGTTTTGTTTGAGGCATAAAATCCCTGCAAAGATGGAGACTTCACTGACATAATGGCTAAAACCACAGAAGAATGTTGTGTATTGCTATCTATAAAGGCAAGGATACAGAGGGAAGAGTTATCTCACCTACTCTACTAGGATAGCAAAATGGATTTCACTCCAGTCTTCAACTCAAAGCCTGGCAAAACTTCTCAAGACTTGGTGAGTGTTTAACTTTCTTTTAATTTTCCTTTTTTCATTATGGATTGAAAAGGGAAAAGCAAAAATGTCACAGTCACCTTTGATAATCATGATGCTTTCATCCTTTCAAGCCATTCTTAAAAGGCTAATGGTGAGGAATGCCTATTCAAAGACTCTCTTTTTATTCTTTCTAATATGAATTGCCCAGAAGTTACCAGTCACTGGTCTCCTTCAGATTGTCCACTGCTGGTCAAAGTACAGCTGCTGTCTCTGATGCATTAAGAACTGGATGATAAAGTCTCCCACTCTGCACAGAAGCTAAATTTGCAGAGTGAAAATATCTTGGAAACAAGTTTTATTGTTACTGTACAAAAGTCACCACACATACTCCATTTCCATCTAGATGATGATTTCCATCTAAATCATGGCTTTGTAGCACAAGTGGAATAGCTTGATCTGGCAAGTCACTTCCAGTTTTTATGGATGGCACTTTCCAAATGCCTTGGAAAACCTCAATTCTGTGCACATGTGGCATTCAGGACTCCATTTCTTACTGCTTCCATTAAGTTCATGCCCACAAAGGCAGATTGCAGAGAGCTGCGTATCACTTTGTATTGTCTCAGGGAGGGGTTGAGTTTGGGAAAGAGGTCTCAGGAGGACTTTTTGGGAAAGAAGCCACTTTGCAGGAGGGACTGACATGATTCATCAGGAGAAAGTCTAGGTAGTGGGAAATTCACAGTTGCCTGTGATTTAGACTCATTACTTTTCCTTAGCCAGTGATCTACAGAATTTCTTGCGTATGTGGTTATAAGGCTTCAAGGCCGGGTTGGACAGAGCCTTGGGCAACATGGTTTAGTGTCAGGCGTCCCTGCCCATGGCAGGGGGTTGGAACTACATGATCTTAAGGTCCTTTCCAACCCAAACCATTCTACAATTTTGTGATTTTAAGGCTTATTATCCTGAAGGCTGCTCATTCGATCACTTGCAGCTACAGATGGCGCCCCAGGCACTCCATGGGCATGACTGCAACTGCCTTCACCTCATTGATGGCTTTTAGGACAGCCCTGTAAAAAGGACAAGATGAACCTCCTTGTACTTAAATGGCTTTCACAGGGTTACAAAGCCATTGAAGAGGGATGGCAGAGCTAAACTCCCATCATCTTCTGTGTGACACAGAGACCAGCGCGAATCCTGACCCCTCACTTTGTCAGGGGACTTTAAGTATCCCCCAGTCCATGGATGCCTGGGTGCCCTGCGGTTTCTTCACCCTGCAAACCAGTTTCAGTTCATCCACCCATCTTCCAGGGCTGAGTTTGCATCTCTGTGGGCTCTGCAGATCCCTCGAGCAGTTCCTTCAGCCCTTGGAAATAAGAGTGTCAGCCGCGCTGACACGTGTGGCTCAGACCATGCAGCAAATCCAACAGTCTGACTAAAAAGGCCTGGCGTCAGGACTCAGCAGTGTTTTGGCAAGAAGCTGGGAGGAAAAAGATGGTCATCCAACTAATTATCACACAGATATGCTCTGGTATAGCTGACCAGTCAGGCCTAGGAAAACAAAGCTCCGTACGGCAGCAGTTCTTCAGTTGAAGCCACTTGCAATGTCTGCCTCTCCCTTTTCCCCATTCCCTCTGAGTTTCTGCTTATTTCTCCCTTACTAATAGTAAGTGCAACTTGTGCAAAGAGCTGAGAAGCCGTGCCCTCTCACTTTTCTCTCTGTGATTCATTATTATTAATAACAGGGTTATTTTTGGCTCTCGCTCATCAGGCAGCTTGTACCAAATAAGCAGCCTGCCTTTCAGCGTTGCCAATCAAGCCTTTCATTCTGCTTATCGGAGCAGAATGTCCTGTTAGCAGCAACTCTGCAGCCCCGCTGCTGCCTTCACCCTCACCTAAAGCATACATTTGGACTTGAACATATGCATGTGTACGTGTATGTAGAAGGACAATAAATATGGGAGCAGCTCATGTTGTCCAATTCCCCCTTCTTTTGAAGATAGCAGCAAAGACTAAGAGCAATAAACATGCTCCATATGGTGCCCTGCCTTTTGACAGAGTGCTCCTTGGCTTGGGGAGTCCTGGGAATGCTGTGGCAGTTTTCAGTGTGCTTTACAGTGGGTTTGTTTTTATCTCGAGTCTGAAAATCTATGCAGCGCAGAGGGGGTGGAGGGTGGCTGTTAAAATGACACGAATAGTGGTACCAAACCAGATGGGAAAAGCAGGATAGAGAAGGGAAAACAAACAGGATGATAAATGTTAACCTTATAAAGATGTGCACTTTTATTCTTGTTGGTTTATTTGGTGTCTTTTCTTTAATGAACTGTGAGGGGTATTTTTTTCTACTGCATGAATTTTAACTCTAAATCCCTGACTTGCATGTCAACAACTCACAGGGCTTGGGCTGTGTGTGGCTTAAGTTGCATGGCCTGACTATTTGTATGGGATTATAGTGTTGATGCTTTAATAGGTAAGACAACTACTGATGCACGACCATCAGTCAGGCAAATACCAGTAATTTATCCAAAATCCCACTAATAAAAGCAAATAGAAAACCCTTTGGTCACTCCCGAATCATACAGGAGAGTTAGGCACAACAGAAGAACAGCTAACAGTGTAGGATACTAGTGTTACTTAAGTCTTAAGCAGATATGTTATCTCCATGAGGCTGACCACCAGTTTGCCCGGATGCCCACAGGAATCCCTGCAATGAAAAGCAAACTGTTGTCATCAGACACCAGGAGTGGCAATGATCTCTGTGGATTTCCTCTGGGAATTCGTTTGCTCTCTACTGCACTAGTAGGTTCTCAAGATTGAGTACTGGAAAAACTTGCGGTGTCACTTAATCCATCCCTTTTCTTTCCACTTTAGGAGCATCCATTTCTGCCTCACGTGCTTGGCTCTAAGTGGCTCAATGATGAGGACTCAGACCATTATTTCATGGCCCTGCAGATCTCTCAGAATGGAGAGTGTGCTGTCACGAGTTATTGTGCATCACTGAACTGCAGTCATTTGCCATGTGAAATAATGCAACTTAAATTAACCCTCTAAGCAAAGCTAAATCAATCTGCCATGCATTTGGTGTCAGTGCCAGAGCCTGGAGAGAGATCACAGGCTGGCAGGAGAGCTCTTGAAGAGCAGCACAAATGAATTTCAGCCCCTCCAGACAGTAAGTCAGCTCCACTGGGGACCCAACTTAAATCCCTCTGTGCAAACATGTCACATGTGGAATAAACAAGAGAAGTTAGAGATATGAGCATGCCTGCAGGCCTATGATCTTATCAGCATCTTATGGAGACGTGGTGGGATGCCTCCTATGACTGGAGTATTGGAATGGAAGGATACAGGCTCTTCAGGAAGGACAGGCAGGGGACATGAAGAGGAGGTTTCACCCTCTGTGTCAAGACCAGTTGGAGTGCACTGAGCTCCACCTGGGGATGGATGAGAAGCCAACTGAGAGTTTATGGGTCAGGATTACGTGGAACACAGGTGACATTATAGCAGGGGTCTGCTACAGGCTGCCTCACCAAAAAGACCAAGCAGATGAGGTCCACTATAGACAGATAGGAGCAGCCTCATGTTCGCAAGTCGTGGTCCAGCCACCCCAATATCTGTTGGAGGGACCACACAGCAGGGCATGAGCAATCCAGGAGGTTGCTGGATTATGTTGATGATAACTTCTTTCTCCAATGATAGAGGAACCAACGAGGAGGGGGGCTATGCTGGGCTTGTTCTTGTCAACAAGGAGGGACTGGTGGGGATTGTGAAGCTCAAGGGCAGTCTTGTCTGCAATGAGCATGAAATTGTGGAGTTCAAGATCCTTAGTGCAGTGAGGAGGGTGTGCAGCAAGCTCACTACCCCTAACTGCAGGAGAGCAGACTTCCGCCTCTTCAGGGATCTGCTTGGTGAAGTACCATGGGATAAAGCCCTGGAGGGAAGAAGGGCCCAAGAAAGCTGGTTAATATTCAAGGATCCCCTCCTCCAAGCACAGGAGCAAGAAAGAGGCTGTCAGGCAAAAACACCAGGAGGCTTTTGTGGATGAACAAGATGCTTCTGGACTAATTCCATCACAAAACAGAAGCCTAAAGAGGATCAAGCAAGGACAGGTAGCCTGGGATGAATCCAGAGAAATTGTCAGAGTAGCCAGGGATTAGGTTAGAAAAGCTAAAGGCCTGATAGAATTAAACCTGGCCAGGGAAATCAAGGGCAACAAGAAAAGTTTCTATAGATACATTGGTGATAAAAGGAAGACTAGGGAAAATGTCGACCCTCTTCAGAAGAATATGGGAGACCTGGTTACCCAGACCATAGAGAAAGCTGGGGTTCTCAATGACATTTTTGTCTCAGTCTTCATTGGCAAGAGCTCCAGCCACACCAACTAAGTCACAGAAGGCAAAGGCAGGGATTGAGAGAATGGAGAACCATCTGCTGTAGGAGAAGATGAGGTCCCTAGGTCCTGAGGGAACTGGCAGTTGAAGTTGCTAAGGCACTGTCCATCCTATTTTAGAGGTCTTGGCAGTTAGTGAAGTTCCCACTGACTTGACAAGTGGAAATATAACCCCCTTTTTTAAAATGGAAAAAAAGAAAACCCAGGGAACTACAGGCCGGTCAGTCTCACCTGAGTGCCCAGCAAGAACATGGAGCAGATCCTCCTGGAAACTATACTAAGGCATATGGAAAATAAGGGGGTGATCGGTGACAGCCAGCATGCCTTCACTAAGTGTAAATCGTGCCTGACAAATTTGGTGGCCTTCTATGATGGGATTACAGTGATGGTGGATATGGGAAGAGCGACTGACATCATCTACCTGGACTTGTGCAAGGCATTTGACACTCCTGCACAACATCTTTGTCTCTAAACTGGAGAGATACGGATTTGATGGATGGACCACTTGGTGGACAAGGTGTTGGCTGGATAGTCACACTCAAAGAGTTGTGGTCAACAGCTCCATGTGAAGTGGAGACCAGTGACGAGTGCTGTCCCTCAGGGGTAAGCACGGGGACCAGTGCTGTTTGACATCTTGTTGGCGACATGGACAGTGGCTTGAGTGCAAGTTTGCCAATGACACCAAGCTGCGTGGGGCAGTTGACATGCTGGAGGGAAGGGATGGGATCGAGAGGGACCTAGACAGGCTGGAGAGGTGGGCCAAGGCAAATCTCATAATGTTCAACAAGGCCAAGTGCAGGGTCCTGCACATGGTTTGGGGCAATCCCAAGCACAAATACAGGCTGAGTGGAGAAAGGATTGAAAGCATCCCTGAGAAGGACTGAGGAGGTGATAAGAATTCTGCTCAACATGACCCAGCAATGTGTGCTAGCAGCCCAGAAAACCAACCATATCCTGGTTCACATCAAAAGAAGCGTAACCAGCAGGTTGAGGGAGTCTGGAACTAGATATATTTAAGGTCCTTCCAACCCAAACCATTCTATGATTCTATGCTTTGCCTTGGACTGAGGGTGTGCATGACAGTAGTCTGGATGAAGTGTGCCAGCTTAGGAAGCCACGCTAGTTCTGTCACTGCATAAGCATCGTTATGGTCAGAGCTTTATTTTAAAATTTAACATAATTTAACAGAATTTAACATTTATGTTTAAAATGTAACATAATTTATGTAATTCATCTTCTGACATTAAAAAAAAGGTAAGGTTCAAGTTCCTCTTTCCCAGACATCCCTCTTGGTCCAGCTTTCCCATACATCCCCATACTGGACCACTGCCACCACCACCAGTCCTTTCTGACAAGAAATAGTCTCTGCAGAGATTCCCACACCAGTGGCTCCACTTTGGGCACCCTTCTCTTTCTTTCTAAAAGGTCGCAGAGGAAACACCTTCCTTCTGAGGCCATTCTTCTCCCTTCCTCCCTTTGCAATATCCTCTTCTTCTCTTTAATCTTTTTAATCCTTTGTCTTCTTATCCTAACACTGCAGGATGCGTGCAGGAGCACACGATTGGTCCTTGCCCCACCTCACTGCTCTGCTCAGTGAAGCATCGATAACTTGGCAACGTCTCTGCCAAGCAGAGTGGAAAGCCTAAATATTAAGGAGGCAAAGGTGAAAGGTTCTCCAAGCTAATGGAAGCACCAGCCTGTAAGGAAGAAGGACACCCTCACAACCTGCATTTCTTGTGTAATGCTCAAGCTGGGGCAGCAGCATTAAATTTCATTAGGTGTTTTGTTTTTCCTTTCAATATCATTGAGGTAAAAAACAAGAACCACAATAACATGTTTTTTGGTAGCTCTCTTCAGTAATTTGATATTGATGAAGGTCGAAAGCAAATGGACTTTGTCTCAGGTTACTTCTAATTTTCACTTTGTTTCTCTTTTTTTTGCAGATGGGCCTGAGACCATAAAACTTCCTCCTACACTAGTGAATTTAAAGTATTTGCAACTCAAAATATACCCCCCATCACTCTCCACACATCAACCTGCCAGTTCAGATCCCTTTGCAGCACGTTCAGTTACTTGTTAAAATGTTCTGTTATTCCTTATGCAAGCTGACAGCTACAAAAGCATGGTGTGTCCGATGCCAATGTTGTGTCTGATGCCAATGTTGTTCACGTGAGCTAAGCCTTGCACTTGCAGTTTATCTTCTGTGTAGACCTAAACTGACACTTGCAGAAAGTCCCCGGTGATAGGTAAAGGCAGCTTAAAAATGACAGGAAGACACTGAATATTATTCTGATTAGTTTGGTCACAATCCTTATGACTACCTTCCTTCTGCTCCCAAGAGGGAATCAAGAACTTGTGTTCTATGGTCTATCGTGTGCCTCAGGGCATAATGATTTGTGTTTAAGGAGAAGACAAGGAAATGTGTGGGAGGTGATGGTGTCCTGAAGACTGGTGGGGGTTGTCTGAAATTCCAACACATCCAGATTTGCTTTGATTTGATCTAAATCTCTAAAAACAATCTCTAAACCAAAGCTGAAGATGGTCATGTAAGTGAACTGTTACCTAGTGTAACTGAATTACTACCATTAGTACATATAAGCTTCAACAACAATGAGGCAAGTTGATATAGGTCATGGCAGGCCTACATAGGTCAGTCTGTGCCTGGGAGGTCACTGGTGGTGTCCAGGAAAATCCTGTAATATCACAGCACCAGGCACACTGCTGTGCTTTTGCACAACCAGAGAGCAGAGAGACTGATTTATGTTTGAGTGCACGGAGGTGTGATATCATGGTGCAATGGATCTATAAAACTGTGTTTTAAAGATGAAAGTCAAAAGCAGAATGAGTGTCAATACACAGCTACTTGTCCATCTTGGTGGCTAGATCCTGAGCTGCTGTAAGCCAGGGCCGGATCGAGACGTGGTGTATTTACAGAACTGATTTGTTCCAGGTGAAGGTCAGTGTCGTGGTTTAAGCCCAGCCGGCAACTTGGAACCACGCAGCCGCTCGCTCACTCCCCCCCCTTTTTCTTCCTCCCCCCGCTCCCGGAGGGATGGGGAGGAGAATCGGAGGAATGTAACTCCCACGAGTTGAGATAACAGCTCTCCAGTAACTAAGGTATAATACAAACCACTACTGCTACCAGTAATAATGATAAGAGGAATAACAAGGGGAGAGGACACAACCGCTCACCACCCGCCGACCGATACCCAGCCCGACCCGAGCAGCGATCTGGGCCTTCCGGGTAACTCCCCCCAGTTTCTATACTGGGCATGACGTGCTGTGGTATGGAATAGCCCTTTGGCCAGTTTGGGTCAGGTGTCCTGCCTCTGCTTCCTCCTGGCTTCCCCTCCTCTCTGGCAAAGCATGAGACTGAGAAAGTCCTTGGTCAGAGTAAACATTACTTAGCAACAACTAAAAACATCGGTGTTATCAGCATTGTTCCCAGACTGAAAGTCAAAAACACAGCACTGCACCAGCTACTAAGAAGGAGAAAAAATGACTGCTATAGCTGAACCCAGGACAGTCAGACAGGTCTGCTCTGCTGCCACTGAAGACCAGCTCCCTTCCATGATCCCAGAAAGTCAGAAACAGTGATTTTCGAAATCCATTCCACAAGATAGGAGAGATGGTGGTCCCAAATCCCTCAAGCCTCAATTCCCTTCAATTCCCTGAATTCTCCCTGAATCCCTAAGAGAAAAGAAAATTCAGATTTCGCCAGCCTTTGGTATCTTGACTGAAAGTTCTCTGTACACCAGGGAAGAGGAAGGGAATGATGCATCTTACACGATAGCATGTTGCAGTCCCCTGAGGCTTGAACAGAACATGGACCATCTGGATTTTTGCAACGTGAAGTTCAATTAAAATGTTTTGATGTTAACCACATGCAATTTTCAAGGATATAATTCTTTTTCTCTCCAGCTTTCTAACACTCTCTATTCTATTAAAAACAAAAATGAGACAGAGAGGAAGTGAATAAATATTTCCCATGAAAGTCCATATGGCTTCAACTATCATATTAACATGCATTTAGGAATTATACATTTTTAAATAAAGAAAAGTAATTGAAGTATGACTGCTGCTCTAACGAGCTAAGCAAATAAGCTTTGGAAATAGGGATGGCGTTCTAGCATTGTGTATTCAAGACAGACATGAAGAAGACAACTTGCTACTGTCGGACAAATGATAAACAGGTGAGATGGCCAATGGATATTCCTCTTACATCTAACTGTTTAGCTGACAGCTCCACGGCCCTTGACAAGAGGTTAAAAAAGCCAGTCTCCTGTCGGACGTCTTGGATTTGCCCCCTATTGATCTCTATGTCCATTGAAACATACTGGTCTGCAAACAAAAAATGGTGGAAAACCATTGCTCAAAGAACCTGTCCCTTATTATAGAGCTACATCCCAGTAGAAGGTGGAGCTGGGCAACACTGTCTTGTAATGACCTTTGTGAGGAGCACGTGGCATCTTCAAATTCCTTTGTTGCCAAGCGTGATAGTTATCTGTGCTGGAAGCAGTTCTTGGGACCTCTACACTTGGAGGTCTTTTGGCATAAGAAAATGGGCAAACCTCACCAGCTGCTCGGCTGGTTTTCTATCTTGTGCAAGGATTTCTTTCATTTTGTTGGGCCTGTCGCTTGTGATCAGGAATTTACAGTGTTGATGCTGGCAGTGCAACACCAGCATTTTGGCCTGAGGACCTTCCCTGGTGGCTATCTGTGTGTGCAAAGCCATTTGAATACATGGACTTGTGGGAGCTAGTCCAGAGGAGGCCACAGAGATGATCAGAGGGCTGGAACACCTCTCTTACTAAGAAGGGTTGAGAGAGCTGGGCTTGTTCAGCCTGGAGAAGAGAAGGCTCCATAAAGGGAGACCTTAGAGCAGATCCAGTGCCTAAAGGGGCTGATAAGAAAAACAAAGAGAGACTTTTGACAAGGGCCTGTGGCGACAGGACAAGGGGAATGGCTTTAACCTGCCAGAGGGGAGATTGAGATGAGCTCTTGGGCAGAAGCTCTTCCCTGTGAGGGTGCTGAGGTGCTGGCACAGGGTGCCCAGAGAAGCTGTGGCTGCCCCATCCCTGGCAGTGTTCAAGGGCAGGTTGGACACAGGGGCTTGGAGCAACCTGCTCTAGTGGAAGGTGTCCCTGACTGTGACTCTATGAATGAGGATTACTTCTTGGCATCACTGCATGACATAACCCCACTCTGTTGCTAAACAAAGTTCTAGCTTTTTAAGTAAAAGCATATGCAAAAGATGAAGTGAGGTGACCTCAGCCTAAGTCAGTCCAGGTTTATGGACCCAGTCCCATGAGCGTGCATAGTTCACCCCATAGATCAAGTAGACACTTTGGATGCACTACTAGAATGTGTTGAAATTTGGATGTATTTTGTGATGTTACTGCATGCAAGCTAGAACGATTTTAAGAGCCAAATTCCCATCTCACATAAATTGGCATGAAGCTATAAATCATCAGATAGTTTAATACTTTGAAATTGCCTTCTTTATATTGCTGGAAAAGGACAGTCACATTCATGCAGAACCTGATTCTGTTACTCAGTTCATTGCTGTTAACTGGGACAAACCTCATTCTTACCCACTGTGGGACTGAGTTCATTTCATTGTAGAGTAGGCTGGAGATTAGCAACCTGTTCTGAATCTAGCTCAAGCTGATACTTTGCCTAATTTTTCCCTGCTTCAAAACATCTCTAGCTGAGCTCTTTTTGGCATTCCATATTTGTTGGGGAATATCTCCATATCTTTTCTCTCTGGATTTCTGGTTGGAGCTGCCAACTTGGAATTTTTTAGTGTTTTGAAGGGTGCCAACAGAGCATTGTAAAATAAATCAATATGTACATTAGGTGTTTTCTCTGGATACAGAGCACCAGCTTCATCTCCAAGAGCAGCAATACAATTCCCTTGTAATTAAACATGTTATATTGCTCACAACACATCCTTCAAAATATGTTTAAAAATGGCTTCTATAAGGAGTGTTTAAGCTTAGTTTAAGCAGATGAGTATTGCTACTGAAATAAAGAGGATTATTCACATGCTTACAAAGAAGGGCATGCTAAATGCTAGTGAGATTGAAGTCTGGGAGTTGATTAAAGTGAAAAAAAGTGACATATTTCACCTATTTTTGTATTGGTTTACTTACACTTTGTGCCAAGATAATAAGCACAGTACAAAAAAACACTGTAGTGCTTGAGTCAAAGTGTATGGGATAGTTTATGTTGCCTTTCATAGGGTTTTTAATTACTCCAAATAACACTAGGGTGCAGGCAATTCTCAGTTTAAATTCTCAAGCTAAGGAAACTTGGGAAATGTTGTAATTTGAATCCCAAATGTTCTATATTCTTCAAACAAATGTCTTCCCAGGCCACATCTGGGATGGACTGTTTTATATATGTTGATTGATCTTGGATTATTACAGAACATCCAGATGAATTCAAACTACACGGAATGCTTAAAGATACTTAGTGACCCAGATTGAGGGAGGTCAAGGAAACAATGCCGTTTGCTGTTTCATTAGACATGAAAAGCATCTGTGCTTGTTCAAAATACACTCAAAGTTTGGTTTTATTAACTACTGATCAGTCAGAGAGATTTGAAATAATCTATCAATCAGGCAACATTGCCTTTGCTCATGCATAGCTACGTAAGCAACTTGCCATTGCTTATTGTTGCATACTTGATTTAAGCTCAAGTGTCAGAAAAAGGATGAAGGGGAGGAAGAAGGTGAAAGAAAAGCAGTGAAGGTTATGCTCTCTTCATACGTGAGCAGTGAAGTGAGTGATTTTAGCTGAATCCTCCAGGCTCTGCAATAGGCTCAAGTGAGGAGGTAATCACAGAAGTTAGTTGTCGCTTTAGCATCCATAGTCTGGTGTAAGAGGTATGTAAAGACTAGCAGCCCAATGGTGTTTTAATGTTCCCTTGAAAGTGCCTACCAGTACTGCCAGATATGGAAGAATCAATGCTAAGGTGCAGTTCAGGGTCAATTTTAGTGTTAACTCCTTGTTTTTAAGGAAATGAAAGGCTAAAAAAAAGACACCTTCCTCCCCCAGTAACCAGTTCCAGAACAAAGAGCTTCTGAACCCAATAAACATCTTGGTTTTGCTCAGAGTCTGCAGAAAATCCTGATGTACACTGGTAGCTGCAGCACCTTACGTAGTGTGATCACTTATGTGTCCCTGAAAGTGGTGAATCCTATAATAGTGTAAGGTAGGACCATCTGGCACAGGTTGCCCAGAGGAGCTGTGGCTGCCCCATCCCTGGCAGTGTTCAAGGCCAGGTTGGACACAGGGGCTTGGAAAAACCTGCATTAGTGGAAGGTGTCCCTGCCTCTGGCAGGGGATTGGAACTGGATGATCTTCTAGGTCCCTTCCAATACAAACCACTCCATGATTCTGTGACTCTCTATGATCTACAGAGTAGATGTAAAGTTCAGTCACTTGCCAGCCACTGAATGATGTCCGGCCAATTGCCAAGCAGCAGTCCCAAGCCAGCAGCCCCTGGCCAGCTTTCCCCCAGTTTATATACTGAGTATGATGTCATATTGTATGGAACATGGTAGGGAATACCCATAGGGTCAGTTCCCTTCCAGCTTCTTGTGCTCTCCAGCCTACTCACTGGTGAGGGTACTGTCAGAAACAGAAGTCCTTGACTTAGTATAAACACTGCTCAGCAACAACTACAATATCAATGTGTTATCAACATTATTCTCATCCTAAATCCAAAACACAGGATATACTAGGAAGAAAATTAACTCTATCCATCCAAAACCAAGACAGCTACTAGGCAAAGACTTCTTAGGACACCATGACTTGATTGTGATATCCTAAGAGGGCTTGTTAAAAAGCATATAAATAACCATTTGCTTTTCCACATACCTTGTGTGTACAGTCTGTACCATGTGAACCATGATGCTAGTCTTTCTGACCTTACATTTCAGGACCAGCTTTTTAAACCATCTCTCTGGTCTGCCTAATGAGAAGCATAGGCACATTATTGCTTGAATTTTTCTCTGTTAGTCCCACTGTCTACTATTTTCTGTGGAGGACAGTTGTAGGAGAAGCAGCCCAACAGATTTCCTGCCTTAGAAAGGAAGCGATGCTCACCAGCTGAGCCATGATTTGTATATTAGCAAAGGTACTCTCAGAGCTAAGAGTATAGAGCCCAATTTGAGCACATGCTTCCAAACTAGGCATCAGTCCACATGTTCTGAATGATGGACCACAGATCTTGTACATTATATCCAGCATCTGCAGGGAAGATGGTGTAAAGTAACCTAAATGCATTCTAAGGTCCTCAGCTGTTTTAGGTACACAAGCTCAGGTGTTAGTCATGCATCAAGGGCTTCAGCTCTTGGTGGTGAAGATATACTGCGGGGTTGCTTTAAGCCATGACTTTCATTGTTGATCACTCAGTCAGAGAAGACAGATGGAGCAGCTGATGAAGTTCTCCTCCCTGATGATTTCCTCTGCGAGCAATAGGGCATAGTTCTTTCAGTTTTGGAGGGTATCTGTGGAGGGTTTAACGTTCTTACACTGCTGCAGTGACCTAGCAATCTGAACTGGCTGCTTCCCAAAGCCAGAATTTGATAAATCCTTGTGCACTGAGGAAGAGGTAAAAAGGGCAATGCTTTCGATAACTGTGTCAGGTCTCAAGAAGGATTTGTGGTTCCTCAGCCCAAGGGAACCTATTTTGACAACTATTTTATTGAACACAGTGAGTGTGTCTGTTGCACCCATTAGGTCCTTGGAGACTACTCTGCTTGGGGAAGATCTGACTTGGAATGGGTTTACCATGTACAAGTAAATCACTGCAACAGATAGGAAACCCCCAAGAAATCTCTAATTCCGACATTATTTAGATTAAGATTCTCAGAAGTGGATCCTAATATCCCATGTTGCTCTATCACTGAAGATAGATTTAAAAAGGCAAACAGGCAAAAACCAGACTTTCTCAGCAACCCCTAATAATGGAATATAGATTACAGTAATATTAGGACTTTTGAATCTTGACATCAAGGAAATGAACACTGAGACAGATAAATAAGTACAGAGAATTTTATTAGCTATACAACACTTTTAAATGACTAAGTAGAAAATCCCAAACCAGCTATATTAAACTGCTCATTCCTTTACCCATGGAAATGAAGTAATAAAGTTTATTTCAGGTAGAAAGCTCATATTAGCTGTGCCATTGGGACTATTGTGAACAAATAGGTATGAGAATGAAAATAGCCTTAAGACTAAATTATGCTTCCCAGCATCATGATCTGTTGTACTGGAATGAAATGGAGTGGTTGGAAAACAGTCAAAACCCAAGTGGACAGCAGCATCCCACATGTTAAGTACTGGATAGAGAAAGAAGAAGATCACACTTTAGTCAATAACCAGAGGACTACAGCCTCTGTGCAGTTTTGCTTTGGTTATAAGAACTCTTTATTTATGTCTTAAAGAGAAAGGTATGATCTTTGGTCCGTGTTTTTTCTGCACTAACCATTCCTATAGTGCCTAGAATAAGTAGCCCTGATTGAAGCTTTTGGCTTTTATTTCTGTTATCTCTTGCTATCTTCTCAGCTCTGCAAATATCAGTCTGATGAGAATGGCATTGGAAGAACTATAGGTATGAAAGGCTAAACTTGAAGAAAGCATCACAGATATTCTGAAGACCTTTAAATTCATCCAGCATCTGAAATGTCCAACCTAATGGCAAGGATAATTCCCTTTATGTCTAAAGTCACAAAATCATCACACAATATCCTTCTGCACAAGGTATTTTCCATGTTTTGATACCATCTTGACATGATCATGTAAAAGACAATAGCAGTAAGAAAATCTGAAGAAACATTTATACGATCTCTTTCTTCTGGGAGAGAGGTTATTGGTTGATGGACAATGATACTGGAGTATGATACTATGTGAGTAACAGAAATAATAATAGCAAAACACCTGCAAACATCGGGCCACGCAGAAAACATCAGAACTCACTGGGAAGATGAAAAAGAAATATTCACCAGCAAAGAAGAAAATTCCACCACAGAAAATTTAAGGAAGCTGTTTCTACCATCCCAGTCCAAGAGGGTATTTTGGGGTTGGTTTGCAGTGGTTTGGTTCTGAGTTATCTGGATTGCTTAGATACAGTTTAGACTGACTTATGATTGTAAAAACACTACTCTTTTCTCCAAAAGAGCAGTCAGTATGTGCAACCTTACCATGTTCAAGTGTGTAAGTTACTAGGCAGTGATTTACAAAAGCATTCACAGAGATTCTATTTGCCATGCTGGGGCTCTGCATCCAGCTACTGGAGACCTCTTTGTTACCTGCTGCCATAGGCAGATTCCTCCAAAGCACCTGGAAGAAGGACTCCCTCACCCCCTCATAAAGGTCATTCCATAGAGAGGGAAAAGTGTGTGGAGTCTTGACTTTTTCTGTGCCTCAGATATCGCAGCAGCTGCTCTGAGGCTGTTCTATCCTCTGAAGGAACATTCTGTCTCAGCAAGCGGAGAAAGGAAAAGAGATCCTACACCCATTATAATTACTTGAGCAAAAATAAACACACATATGGTGTGACATTTTCCTAATGCTCAGATCTTATTTGGAAGTAAATGTATTAATTAGAGGGGGGAGTGGAAAGGGGAAAAACAAACAACAATCCCTGAGTCATGAGAACGTGACAAGCTGTCCTTTGAAAATGCTATTTATATTTTTCAGTGGCACTGGTGTTAATTTATTAGGTGTTATAGTATGTGCTTACTTATTTGTTGTTAAAAAGCAGTGATTTTCTCCCTCGCTGCTTTTCTGTTTTATGTTTCAGTTTTGCTTATTTTTATAGACAGTGCTGAGCTAAGAAGAAAGTTCAACCCCAGATAAAGGGCCAAGTCAACATCTTTTTGTCATTGAAGCATTCAAAAGCTAATGTTAAACTTTCCCTGGTCTTCTAAAAGATGTGGTTCAGCTTTGGAGGGCAGGGTAGATAGTTTAAAATTCTCTTTGATTCTCTTTGATGGTGAAACTCTCTTTTTCTTTAAGCCCTGCTGCCCTTGTGCTTAGGCTTTAAATGAAAACGTCTTTGAAAATTGTCTTCAAGAATCAGAGGTAGAAATGCAGAGGCCAGTCTAGAAAATGGCCATTCCAACAAATACCCATTGTTGGCGCTGCAGCAGTAACTAAGCAGAAACAAATCTTTAAAGATTGAAAAACCATTACTTTACATAGAAGAAGTAAGAAAAGAAACAGATAGAAACGACATGTGTCTTCCCAACAGTGTATACACTCAAGAATGGATGTAGTAGGCACTCAGGGAGGTCCTCTGTGGTTTTCTTGCTGCTGCTGTTTTTCACATGACTATCTTCCTGGTTCTATGGAATTAGAAAGCCATATGCCAACCCAGGGAAAATGCAGAGCTTTTACCATCTAGATCCTTGTGTATTTTGCAGCTTCTTATAATTGTTTTCATAATTATAGGTCCGCAATATTAAAATGAAAACCTTTTGAGAAACTACAGTAATTGTGGGGTTTTGGTACTTCGGTACATTTCTACTTTCCTCTGTGAAGTTTTTCTTCATGGAAATATTTTAATTCCCCAGAAATGTAAAACAGTTCCATTTTATATTTTCCATTCATTTGTCTCCATTTCCACCCCCTTCTTCTTTTTCTTTGACAAAAGAAAGAGAAGGAAATTAAAAAAAAAACCCTAATATTAAACATATAGATGCTGGAGGCAAAAGCAAAATGCTGAAAAGATTTTTTTGTTCTTTATTTAAGCATGAAATCCCATTAGTAAATAATTACTTTCTTGTAGAGAAGTTTCCCTTCAGGAAAGCACAACTTTTAGTTGAAAAAGATTTTAAATGCAAGCTTTAATCAGTTCTTGAAAAAAAACCCCAACAAGCTGCATTTCAATCTAAAAGAATGTTTGTTTTATTTCTATTCTCTTGTAATTTCAGAAAATGTACTAAGTATAAGGCATCGTGGAATAAATCATGATATATTTCAGTCAATTAGTCAATTATATGTTGTAATAAAAACCCTGTAAGTGTTTTGAATCATGACTGTTGTTGTGTTCTTTCAGAAGATCTCTCAAACTTCTCGCCTAATCTATGGAGCTGTTCACTCCCAGCACAGTTTTCAATCTATTCACTGTTGCAGAAGCCATCTGGTTTTCAACTGAGTCTTTCTCATAAGCTCGGTTTCTTTTTTCTCTTTCTGAGAAGTTTAAGCATATAAAGGCTTTTTAAAGTATAGGTTTGGGCTGGTTAAAATATGGGAAAAAGTATTTTTCCCTATGGAAAAGATATGATTTGGAACAAATTTTCAGATTTTCAGCAGTTTTTCCCACCCTCCTTTAAAAAAAACAAACAAAAAAATCTAGCTTCATTTCAAGTCCCCCCACCCACCCCGTTTTTTTTTCTCTTCTCTGCTTTAATGTTGTTTTCCTCCAGCTGGAATACACAGGAAAAGATAAAAGAAAGGAGTAATATTTTTAGCGCAAGCTCCCTAGCACTTGATTCACTTCCTAGCTTGGTACATTGACAGTACATTAATCTCAGTGACCTTTGGCCTGACATTGCCAAAAGTACCATCATTTGCAATGAAAGAGAACAAGTTTTGTCTATATGGGATTTGTTGGGGTAGAAGAAAATTTGGAGTATACTGAAGAAGAGAAAAGGAGGAAGATCTTCCTGATGAGGAAAATGACAAAGATGGTTGTCTCTTACTCTTCAGCTCAAGACGATATGAATGGTTATTGCTGTCTAGATGGGATGTCATGGTTACACTGGTGGATCATGACAAGTGGGGAATATGTTCTCATATTGTCCATTTTTCTACTTCTAACCTAATTTTTTTCCATTTCTAAACCTGAAAAATCCTAAAGGGGTCCACAGAGGTGGCATGGCTGATCCTCACTTTCACATAGTGGCATAGTCAAGAGGTAACTAATGTTAAGTAAGTTGAGTTATCTTTACTTAATTAAAGAGGAAAACCGAAGCAAGCAGCTGAGATGGAGATTTGGCTTTGAATTTCTTTATAATGGATATGAATAGGTTCCATGTTAAGTTGCCATCCTTCTACAGAGGATAGTCCTTTCAGTTGCACAAATGTATGTTATCTGACATGACAGCATAGTCCCAGAAGAAATAGCATAGGAACTACGGGACAGAAGATGTGGAGGAAATATTCAGTTCTATCTGAAACATATTATAGTGTTCATCAGTGAGTTGAGAATGTAAAAGCAGTAAATAGGATGGGCTTTTTGTCAGCTCTTCTAGTTGCCCCTGTTGGGTATTGTTCTCCTTTGAGATGGCCAAGTGCTCTATAACAAAACACCTGTAGGACTTTCTACAGCTGCTTCTCTTTCCCCAGTGTTGAATTATTTATTACTTTATTCCACCTATATTCATAGCATATTTTCTCATTTCTATTTAAAAACAGTTAAAACAAAACAAAATAAAATCATTTGAGAGGTTAATTGGAGCTCTGCCTGTTATCTCCAATTTCTGTGCCACTTTCAGCATAAAACAATGATGGTTTAATATATATAAAGACATGTCTTTGAATTTACAATAGAATTTTTAATATCTGAATGCAGGCTGACAACCAAGGATCAAAAGTACACTTTCAAGAGGCTTTTGTCCTCTCCCTAGTAATCTAACATAATTTTCAAACTATTTTTAACATCAGACATCAAGACACACAAATGAGTTTAGATTAAATCTAATGACACCTGAAAATTGAAGATTTTAAACTATTCGACCTTTAGGAGGAAATTTATATCAAAGCCAAATATAAATCCATATCAGTACATGATCAGTGGACTGAATTCTGTTTCAGTAAACTCTTGCTGTCAACAGAAGAAGAACCAAGTGGAAATATGTAAGCAGGAGCTAAGGGTGTATAAAGGTATAACTGAATTGTACAAGAAATGGTCATCAGGGAAAGGAGAAACTGCTTTATTTTTGCCTGTAATTGAAACTTCAATTCATGGCTCTACTGGTGTAGGGTTATTAGGTTGAGGTGGTTTAGACCTGCCATCCAATTTGACCTGTTGTCATAGGGTTAGAAGTAATATGTATAAAAAAACCCCACATGACACTGATTGATAGATTGGTAGCTGGAAATGTTAGCTTAATTGGAACCCGTAGCTCTGATACCACAGATAGCACCAGATCAGAGAGGAATGGAGGTGCTTGATCAAAATGACTGCCTTCTATTCATGCTGTTCAAGTTGGCATTCTGGCTTTATACTCCTTTAGGAAAGACTTCTCTATTTAAAATACAAGCTGCTCACCTCAGGAGGCTGATCACACCTTACTGTATGTTTTAGGGTGCGTGCCATCTCAAGGCAGCTTTCTTTCTGGATAAAGAAAGGGTCTGTTTAACCGAAAATTGATTAAACAACAAAAAGAAAACAAATTGCAATGCCAACTATGACAAATGACACGAGTTCCATAACTGTACAGATGAATAGCTCTCCCCATAGGCAGTCACATTATAAATCGCATCCTTTAGATGGTTGCATTGGACTTTGAAATTTCCCCTTAGACAGTTTAAGATTAATTAAATAAGGCAAAAAAAGAAATGGTAGCTCTTTGGTGTGAGTAATTGTCATGACGACCAGAAGTAGTCGCTGAAAAAGAATTAATCATCTCTAGTTTGGTTCCTTTTCATCAGCAGTTGGGTCTGTTATGAATGAAGTTCTTGTGTACCATTGACCTACTCTTCTCAGTGGTAATAAAGTCGCCTTCATTCAGACTCAGATTTCCAAAATTCAGTGAGAAAGCAGCATGTTATAATTACAGAAAGATTTATTTGTGAAGTTTTCTGGAGGTGGTGAATCCAGCTTCACTTGAGTTCCATCAATCATATGTAGACAGAGCTTACACATGTTTGTTTGGAAAGATAATGAGGCTTTCCAAAAAGCAGCCGTAATGGCACTTAATCCGAGGATCAAATCCAAGACAGAAAGCTTGGATAACCTCAGTCTCTCAGGGAACAAACACGTCAGCAGTCACAGCATTGAACACTTGCATCAATAAAGACATTTACATGTTTTGTTCTGCCTGTAAGATGAAAAGACCTCCATGCTATCTGCATATGAAGTGACTTGCCCTTAAAATTTAGAGCATGACTTTTCTTACTAGGAATATTACTCAGTCATATTGACTAAACAATTTTCTGTGGCCACGGCTGAGAAAAAACTTGTGTCAAGAGGATTTAGTAATATTGGTGGTAGCAGCCTTGATGAGCAAACTGCCCTGTCCTGTCATTTAATGAAGTGGACATTCAGCAAATGAGAAAAAATTGGCTTCATCAGGAAGCTGTATCTTCATCCTTAAAATATGAGACTTTCATAAGTCCTGACATGTGACTTTTGACTCTCTACAAGATCCATGTTAACTTGAGATATAGGAATACTAATATTCTTGCTAGGCATGTAAACATGCATTTTCTTTAGGTATTACAAATCAAGTGTTCCTTAAGGTGTCCTGCAACAGTCAATTGCATATCTGGATTGCCTAATAATTTAAGGGACAGATAATTGATTTATGAAAGGAAAAGTAATAGATTCGACAAATAATGATAATAAGGGCAAATCTTACGGAAGCACAGAACCAGGCTTCTTGGATGGTCACTGCACAGTCTTCTCAGAGGTCTTTTTAATCAGTTTAAACAGACAGCTGTCAGGGGTAGTTTAAATATCATTATCCTGGCCAGAACAGATGATTATTTGGGTGGACACATGGAGATGCACCCAGAGTAAACATTTTTGGGGAGGTGGGGGTGGTAGTGGTGGGTGTGATGTTCTGGCTTCTGTCAAAAATGTCTAATTGGAAAGTGAAGCCACTTCCCCATCGCCTGTGTGGTCCTAATCCTAAGGACAAGGTCTGAAAAGACTTCCTGAATTAGCATACATCTCACACTGAGGTCCAGGTTACTTCAGCACCAGAGCCAGCTGGTTTGAAGCTGGCACAGTCACGTTTCCATAAGTTTCTGCCTTAAGCTGATGGAGCTTTCTGACTCTTCCCTGCTCTGAGCACCTTGAGAGCTGTCATGCCCTTTCCCTATGCTAAGCAAAAGCTTTGCTCCCTCTGATACAAATCTCAGCTTTCTTGTTTAGTTACATAAAACCTTATCATAAATGTTCAGAAAATGTGTAACAAGAATGAGGGGGAAAAGCGACCAGCTCTGATGTGGCACTCTTCAAAGAATAAGTTGCTTTTTAATTAACCCTAAGGAGATTTAGCAAGACAAGCCAATTTGTCTGTGCTACCATTAGAGTCATGTTTCTGCAGGACATTTTGGGTGGCAGATAACAGGTCAGGTTTATTTTAATTAACTTTGGATGACTCAAAAAGACAGACATTTCTATCTTGTCTGTCATCTCTAATCTTAACATCTTTCTCAAGCAGATTGAATAATAATAACATGGTAGGCTCTTTAATTCATTTGTTGTCCACAGAAGAGAAAAAGAGGCATTAGGTTTCTTGTAGCCTACAAAGAACATTTTAGCCCTTTATAATACCTGGCTTAATCTGCTCTCAATTAAATAAAAAAATTGTTGAAAATATATCTTTTTTCTGATGTGCAATTAATTTCAGATTAAACCTGTTTTTATTCTCAGCACCATAGCATTTGGGGAGCATGCACTGTGTAATCACTGTTAGATAGTAAGGCATGTAAAGCTCTGAGCAATGGAGAATAGATACTAGTAAAAGGGCAAGGAGATAGGAAGCTGAAAGAACTCACTCTGTTTTCTACCTGTTTTCTATTTGCTTTATTATTTCACAGCCAAATGTTACAGATATAAAATTTCTGAGAGTAGGAATCCTTTTCAATTCCTGGCATGTGACATTTAGCACAACGGTATGCTGACCTGCACATGAAGCTCTCATGTCTGTTGAAATACAAGCACTGCTGCCATTAAATTAGGCATTTGTCCAGCATAATGTTACCAGAAATGCCTGAAACACAGAGCTTGTGCAGCAGCAGCATTCATTATTGTTAAGTAAAATACTGCATGTTATGACTGACACAACAGAGGGTAAAATCATCAAGTGAGACCCACGTAAGAGAAAGTTTTCTCAGTGGTTTCCAGACTGAGCCACTGATGTGATGATGCTCTGAGACCCCTCAGGGCCCTTCATTCTAGCTGCAGCAGATGCTGGTTGGAATCTAAATTCATCTGGATGTACACTTACCAGACTGAACTCTGTGTCTGCAGACTGAAGATGTGAGAGTCTTCCATTAAGGGTCATCTGATCAGGAAACAATTTCTGAATCACTAATCATCTTACTAACAAGAGCTTATTGTAGAGTCATTTTGCTTGTGAACTCTTTGCCATACTTACGGGGTGTACTGGATTAAACCAAGATTAGTATTTGCTCTACAGTGATTATCTTATTTTTCTGATTAGGTTAACATTCAGCTTTCCTCAACACCCTATTTGAATGCAGAGGTTTTTTTCCCAGCATTACCTGCCAGTCTCAACATTTGTCATTGCTCGCCTTTAAAACTGCACACTACTGTTATAGTTGCAGATAGGTTTTGTTCATATAAAACTCATTTTTCCTCCTTTATGAAAAAAAAAGAAAGAAGTTATAAGAAACACTCAAGTCCTATTGCCTGAATTATTCATGGGGTTTTTTTCTAGTAATTTATCTATGAGCTCTGTGATTTTCTTCTTGCTGTAACTTTACTTTATACTTTTGGTAATACATAAACAATTGCACAAGTAATATAGCAACAGGCAGTTGGCTGAGTGCTTGACTTAAGAAAAAACAAACACCAACACTGCAAATATGTCCTTTTCAATAAACTGAGACAATTGGAGCTGAGCGCCACTCTGACACAGAGGTGAGCACAGCACTATGGGCTTGCTTCTAATTTTCATACTGTATGAACTGTGGGACATGTTACCTCTTTCCTTCCCCCATTTATCTGATCCTTCACCCCACTTTTACCCATCAGAAATCACAGGAATTAGGGAAGTGGTCTCTGCTGTCAACCCCAGATGATGGCAATAAACATATAAATCAGGGCTTAGTGGTTTTGGGACTGAGGCTTTTGAAGTCAAAGGAAAGACTTGATTTCAGCACGCTCCTGAGGGGCTGCCAGCCTCATTTCCTCAAACAGCAATAGGTGCTTGAGCCCTTGTTTGCATGTGCACAAAGTCTAAGTGAAGAAATGGTGATTTCAGTGCATGTTTTATGCACTCCAGTATGGACCCTGGCCCTGTTCCAGTTTCTATGTAAGTCACTGGGAATCGGTCCCCTAGTTTGGGGAAGAGATGGCTTAAGTTTTTAAGGGTCTAAAAGAGTGGCTTCAACATGTGAGGGCTTGACCCTGAACCCACATCTCTTTGGTCTACAACAGGTCTAGGATCAGTGACCAAATTATGGTTTCTCTTTTCTTTATTAATTATAATTCTCATATATGAAAGTCTCTCCTTTTAATGCTAAGAGAGGAAACAAAGAAGTACAGACAATGTAGTCAGCAACAGGTCTGAGCTGCAGAAGCTGGAATGTTTCACCTTTCCCTCTGGAGATGTAACAGAGACCGTTTCAATTCCTTAGTTTGCGAATGCACTGCCCTTGACATTGCAGTCAACATTTTAATCTCACATGAGATACAGTGCAATTATGACCTCCCGAAAGAAGTGACAGCACCGTTTATGTCACTCAGTGGAGAATTACAATCAGATGAAATAATTACTGTGGCTTTATTTTTGTTTATGGAGAAGATTATGCTTGTGCCTTCTTTCACAACCTGGGTATCTGTCAGGCAGCTCCTGACAGTAACACAGTGCTGTGAAGCAACTTGGAGTTATTTCTTAATTTTCTTAAAACCATCTCCCTAAAGCAAATGCTAAAATTTCCCCATTTTTTTATATATATTTATTATTTTAAATGTCTTTTTGTGGAAACTAGAATGGTAAATTAATAGTAATTTAGGTATTTCAAGACAAATTTGGCACTGCCTGAGGAAACCTCTGTTGAGTCTGGGTTCAACACTTTTTAATTATTTAGAGTTTTATTTTGATCATTTGTAAAAGGGGAAAAAAAGAACCCAGCAAACCAAAGCAATAGCAAAAATGTAAACCAGTAAAAATGGTAAATCTTCCTAGACACCTGTTCTAGGTTGGGCCCTTGAAAGCATCCAGTCATTCTTGCATGGAGCTGTGTCACGAGCACTTTACCTGAACCAGAG
>NW_009914088.1:0-5161 GCF_000696875.1 Nestor notabilis
TGATGAGTGCGGGGTGATAATTGTCTTCCTCTTAATCAGCATCTATTTTCCCTTTTTTTCTCGCCAGTTGTTGTCTATAAAGCTTTTAGAAATATTCTCCAAAGCCAGGAGAAAGAAAAGTTTGGTTTGTGGTGTTGGCAAGAGGAGAAAGAACAGATTTTTTTTCTTGTTGCTGTCGGCCGGTTTTGCTTTTCGGGATTTTCATATTTTTTTTTTTTTGGTGGGGGGTGTGGTTGGGGGTTTGGGTTGTCTGTTGAGGTTCTTTTTGGGGGGTGGGTATGTGAGGATTGCGTGTGTGTGGGTCAGTACGTCGAAACACAGTGTTACGAATTACCCGTGTCCTCAGAGTTATCAATAACACTTGGCCTTTCCGACGCGCGCCGCATTTAGAAAGAGCCGACGGAACACACACTAATTAGTGTTGCTGCTTTATTTTGTGCTTCAAGACTTTTCCCCCACCTTTTAAGAGAAAAAAAAAAAAGAAAACAAAACTTTTCCATTTCCCCTGCAAGTTTTCAGACAACTTAGACCCCGCCATGTTCAAGCTGCTACTGAAAGTTTGTTAGTGAATTGCCAGTTGTGGCATAATCAATAACGTCTGTAACAGCTAATCCTGAACCGAACAGTCTGCATGTTAATGACGGTGTTGCTGTGACCCTTATTCTCACGCATTTGGTGGCAGAAGTTTGAATTTCAGATTTTAGCTCTCCTTACAAAAAGCTTTAATGAGGTGGGAACCGCATAGTATTCGTTGGTGGGATTAATAATTTGCAGTAGGCAGACTGAGCTGTTTAAAAGGACATTTTATTTTTGGGGCGATACTTTTGAACCATGCAACACATTAAGAACTGTATTAAATGTTTCTTTTGTTGAAATACTATCGACAGGCTGAAATAGGATCGTCGCTAACGGGAGCCAAAGCCCTCAAGCTTTCGACAGAGACAATGTGAACGATTAAAACAGTAAATGGGTCTTTCAGTAAACATTAGCAGTGCCAGAAAGAAGTTAATTTGGTAGAGGGAGCATCCACGAGATTTCTTTCCCATTTTTTGTTATTTCTGAATGGTTCACCTGCACGTTAGTTTGCAGGCAAATTAACCTCGTCCGCAAGAATAATATTTTGCTTGCATATCTGCTTATTGTAAGTACATTTCCACAAAGAGCCATAGAATGAGGGGGTTAAAAAAAAAAGTTTCATTCATATGTATGAGTAAATATAAAGGCGGATGTAGTTTCCTTGCAACCACCAGGCAGCGATTGCCTGAAGTGCCAAAGGGGAACGCAACTTTTCTATGGAACGAGGAAAATATCTTTTTTGCATCTCGAATGCGATGTTCGAGGCTAATGAGGGTAGGAAGGCAGTGAGACAGCAGATAGAAAGACCGAGTGGAATAAAACCAAGGAGAAAAAGTGCAGTATGACGCCCACAAGATGGCTGCCTCTTCATTCTTTCTCTATGATTATAGCCCAATTTTTATAGGGAAATTAATGGAAAGTGTTCTTCAGCAAATCATCCAGAAGAACTACAGTCTCCCAATGACTATGCAAGGAGTAATAAAACGTATTAAACACAGTTAAGCTTATATAAATAGATCAGAACTTCATATACATTTATCTGGAGCAACGCCTGCTGCACATGTTAGTCATCAATTAATACCGACAGGTTTGGGTGCCTGAGGTGGACAGTAAAGTGCAGGCGAGTTCCTAAGGTAAAAGAGGTCAAGAGGGAATTAGAGCAAACCTATGCAACAGGGACGTCGTTTAGCAGATTAGAAAGTGCAATGAGACTAATACATCTGAATATTGAAGATATCCTTGGCCAGGCTTTTCAAATTCCGGTAAAAAATGTATTTCTGTTGGAGCATATTAGCTCCTCTCCTCTTGGTCGAAATCTACGCTAAAAATTATGACAAAAAAATAAACACAACGCTCAACGATGGTTCGGAGACTTAATAAAAAAGGCCAAACTCTATCACAAAGCATTAAATTCAATCCAGCGGGTTTAGACAAAAATAAAGCTTCCTGTGAACTGTAAATAGTTTGGATTTTAGTCTATTCGGAAAAATTTGGTAGGTTACAAGGTTACTATGTGGGCAGAGACTACAGGCAAAGAACAAAGCAAATGGTTCAGTTTCAATAGGAAATATAATAAAACCCCTTTTATCTAAAAGCCATCAGGGACAAGCACTCAATACAAGTTAACAAGCAGGAACTGATAAGATAACATTTATATGAGGTCAGAAGTCAAATGCCAGTCAAAGGCTTTTAACCTCTTGGGTCATAAACAGGAATAGTTAAAACGCACAGATAGATATTTATCGGATTTTAAAGGTATTTGGTCATTGTGAGTGAATAACGCGATGATTTAACTAATTGGGGTTTATTGAAAAGGAACGTTGTCGTCGTTAAGCTAAACTGCAAAGCTGCCAGCTTATAACTCCTCTTTTAAAATTTATTGTTTTAAATTCGCCTTCGACTCTCCCGTAAATCTGCAAGACCAAAGCAGACCGTCGACAAACCGATAAACATTGTCTTAAAACAGGCACATTCTCAGCAATATGTGGATTGATCTGTTCAATCCAAGACTTGTCTGAAGATTCAATAGGCTAAATATTTACAGTCAACATGCATAAAAGAACAATAACCACCATCCCTATTGTGGTGTTAATGCCACTGGAGCTTCGTTTTGCTGTTTTTCTTAGAGTCCATTAATGTAAAAGGAAATCTCGCTGTACAGAAAAAAAAAAAAAAAAAAAAAAAAAAGAAGAAGAAGAAGGAGGGATTTCCCTTCATAAACCCCACAGCATCTAATATTAAAAAATCGCCTAATTTTAAGTGCGTAAGTATTGAGGGTGGATTTAGAAAAGCTTTAATTACACTTCTGGCCGGGAACAGTAATTTCTCCTTGAACTTTTTTATTTCCTCTTGCAGGTTGAGCCTCCAAATTCTACAATTGCTTACATTCATGTTCCAACATACACCCTGTAGGTAATGCTAAAAAATTACCGATTAAAACATAATATCCATTGCCCAAGAGAGAAACAGAGATTGATGGAAGGCCTCTCTAGGCCCACTGTTTCTTTAAACAGACTTCACAATACACTAGGAGAACACTGTGGATTTAAAACGCTTTTAAATATTTATCAGAAGTATTTTATCACCATATTCAAATGACACCTGGAGTGCACTCACCTTTATTGACAATCTCTGTTCTGAAAGTCCATTTGCTCCACGAAAGCCCCCCAAGCTGAACAAGGACCTACCGTTTTCATTCAGTTAATGTTTAGTAAAAAAAAAACCCAAGCAACCTTAATCAGCATGCTGATTGCATCGTCAACTAACAAATAATTTACTACTCTGAGCATTGCTTTCCATTAAAAGCTCATTAAATTTTCTGTTCTCCAATGGGAGCTTTAGCTTTTGAACTGCACGCTTTTGCTCCGAATTACCACTTACTCAATTTTTTTTCCTTTTCTTCGCTCACCTCTCCCCCTCAAAGCATAGGTGAGAATTTAAACACCTACACACAGGAAAAGCATGGGGAAATAAATCTCAGATTTTGATTTCTGCTAAAAAATCAAGATCTTCGGATGTCTGGGAAGCGCGGTAAGTGCAGACGGATACTTTGCCAAAATCTCACTCCAGCAGTTTAACTTTGTTGAAACACCTCTCTTCCCTCGATTTAAGTGTGGGTATGCTTTGAGCAAGTGAAGGAGGGGGAAAATATATGACATGGCAATATTTTATTCTTTCAGTTGGAAGCGACTGGTTAACGAAAAAAGGGGGGGGATGTAAAAAAGCCAAGCGCCTTCTATTTTGTTTGTGTAAACAACAAGAAGAGGAGAGGAGAGGAGAGGAGAGGAGAGGAGAAGGAAAGGAGGAAAGAAAGGGAAAGTGAAAGAGAAAGAGAAAGGGACAGGGAAAGGCAAAGAGAAAGGAAAAGGGAAAAGGAAAGGGAAAGGGAAAGGGAAGAAAAAGAAACCCCCAAACAACCAAAAAACCTCCACCCTTTGGGTTAGAGTACAAAACTTCTTTCCTGTCCTAAATACCAGGGGCTGTGGTTAGGATGCTTTGGTGGGCTCTTGGGGGGAAGTACAAAGCTCTTCTTCCCCAGCCTTGCATACTAAGAGGCATATAATTGTTATACTTAATAAGTAAAACGCAAGAAAATGTCACCCCCTAAATTAACATGCATCTTTGGATTGCTAATTGTGCTCATTGCAAATTTGGGTCATTTTGCATGAGTGACTCTAATGTCGGGCTAAGATTGCCAAGTCGCGCAGCGGATTCCTGATTCCCTGGGCTAATCCCGGACTCGGTGATTGTGTCAGGTGCAGTTCTGTATGCTCCAGCAGCTGTTTCATCCTCATCAATGCAAATAAGACAACTCCTACAATCAAAGCCTCGTGAGCCTGAAGCCTGATTGCTGAGGGCAGGCTAAAGCGCCGCACAGGCTCACTTTCAAATCGCAGCAACTGACAAGACAACTGTAATGTCCCTCCGGTTCTATAAACCGGCCTTTCGTCAAACAAAACAAACCAACGGGGGAGGGAACCCACAAACAAAATACAAACCAATCGAACCCACAAAAAAAATACAAAACAATAGAAATAAGAAAATCACACCCCCCCAAAAACAAAACAAAAAGCTCAAAATAAAAATACAGACCAACACTAAAAACCCCCAAAACTACCAAGAAAACCAAACCCACCAACCAAATTAAAAAGAAAAAACAACAACAAAAAAGGGAAATAAATAAATCATACAAAACCCAGGAAAAAAAACACCAAAAAAAAAAAAGCCCCCCCAAAACCCCAAAACACTAAAAAAATCCCCAACCCCAAAACAACCAAACCCAAAAAACAACCTCCAAATCCAGGAAAAAAAACCAAACCAGAAAACAAAAATATATGCATCATTTGAGAGTGTACAAAACGTAGTCAGGTCTTCTACGGTAGGCGAGTGAAATGAAATATCTGTATATATATACACTATGAACTTGAATAAAAGCCTGAAGTGTCGATAATTAACCGAATATTTGAATACTTCTGAGGAAGCTGGGCAGCCGGTGATGACATGTGAGGCGAGGGCCACCTCCTTGCCCAGGGAGACCTCCGAAGTCCATCTCCAGAGACGGTGGTTCCCCGGCCTCCCCAGGGTT
>NW_009914088.1:5192-5929 GCF_000696875.1 Nestor notabilis
CTCCCCAGGCTTCTTCCCCGCCGCCGACCCCAAAGGGGAGCCGGGTTTGCGGTGTCCTTCACCCCTTCCAGCCCTCGGGAAAACCCTGAGGAGCCCCTGACTGGAATCTCTTCTCTGCCCGCCCCCAAACTTAAGGTGCCTCTCCAGAACCACCCCACCTCCCCAAACGGAAGCAAAACGTTGCCTGAAAACGATTGAGGGCGCAGGAAGGGCTGTAAAAATCCAATAGCCACACCAGTGGATAAGTATTCAAATATTCGGTTAATTATCGACACTTCAGGCTTTTATTCAATGTATATATTACGTGCATATACTGAAACCATAATACAAACATAAATATAAGGGGCGGAGGGGAAATTAGCCTTTGCAGCGGGAGGTTACAAACCCTCATAGACAAGGAAAGGAGGTGACCCGCAGCCCCAGCGGTACCGCCCAGGGGCTGAAAAGCCGGAGCCGGCAATAATTGGTGCTGGAAAGTCGCTTCGGGCAGACCAGGATGAGGAGGGGATGTGGGGATGGAGGGATGCGGGGATGGAGGTATGCGGCATCAGGCTGGGAAGCAGAGATGCCAGGATGCGGAGGTTAAGGGATGGAGGAATGATGGGATGGAGGGATGTGGCATCGGTGGAGATGCGGAGATGGAAGGATGCAGGATGCAGAATGGGGGGATGCGGGGACGCAGAATGGGGGGATGCGGGGACGCAGCATGGGGGGATGCGGGGACGCGGCATGGGGGG
>NW_009914088.1:5969-16335 GCF_000696875.1 Nestor notabilis
CAGGCGCCGGCAGCCCCGGCAAGAGACACAGCTCCGAGCCGACGCCCGGATGGGGAACGGGTGGAAATCAAACGTCGCCAGCAAAGTCTGCGGAAATAAAAAACAGATATCCCTTTCCCCTTCCCTCCGTGCCTCACACCTCCTGCTCCTCCCTCCCAGGGGAGGCAGAGCCAAAACCGGTACCCAAAATCCCGGATTTCTAGAGCGGCTGCAATCCCGGTCTGCTCCCTCCCCTCTCTTCCCCTAATAGGATTAACGGACGTTTTCCTGAAAGCAAATCAGAATTTGTCAAATCCTGTGTGACAGTCGATTTGCTCCCAATATCCACGTTATTCCGTTACAAGACAGCACCGGCCTCGGATAGTTTAATCCTAGCTGACACAGGACATTGCCCAGGCAAACGTTTGCCTTGGCAGAGCACCGGCACCCCCTGAATTCTTCTTATCTCCTTATGGCGGAGAAGGGGATGTGAAGGAGATGTGAAGGGGACCCGATGGGAAGGGGACAGGAGCAGGGGGTCCCGCAGCCTCGGGGACCTGATGCATCCTCATGATGCAATCCGGACACTGGATTATTGCCGCTAAAGGATCCTTCGTGTTTGTTGTCATCTGCTTTCTGCTGTGTCCCAGGTTCAACAAGACTTTTTTGGCTCCCCAGGACGTGCCCCTCTGCCCTGCTTCCTCTGGGTGCTGCAGCAGGTTTGGTGGGGGTTTTGTGTGTTGGTTTTATCTTCTGGGTTTTGGTTTTGGTTTTTTTTGGGGTTTGTGCGTTGTTTTTGTTTTTGTTTTTGTTTTTTCCCTTCCCTTCCCTTCCCTTCCCTTCCCTTCCCTAACCCTTTCCCTAACCCTTTCCTTAACCCTTTCCTTCCCACAAGCAGGAAGTTTTTCCATCTTTCTTTTTGTAAACAGGTGTAGTTAGGAAGCAGACAACCCCAAAGTCTAACTGCAGTTAACATAGAGTTTCTTAGGTTGACCTGACCTCCAATTTTGCTACACATCGTGAGGACAGAATGCGGAATCCGCGATTATTTAATTTCAAATAACTTCATGTCCGTAGCTGTATGATTTTATGCTTGTTTTCTCTGTTCTTTTCAGGTGAGGACATCAGATTTGAATCACAGGTTACCTGACTTTTCCGTACCCTTACAGAACGACATAACGGTTTGGGTTGGAAGGGACCTTAAAGCTCATCCAGTTCCAACCCCCTGCCACAGGCAGGGACACCTTCCACTAAACCACGCTGCTCCAAGCCCCGTTCAACCTGGCCTTGATCACTGGCAGGGATGGGGCAGCCACAGCTTCACTGGGCACCCTGTGCCAGCTACCTTCTTATAAACTAATTAAAACTTGCTGAAAATAACAGTAAAAATTACTTACAAAGATAACTACTCTAAATTTTCCCCCAGTCGTATTCTATTCTAATGTAATTCTCCCTCCCGCTTTTAAGAGGTTTTCCTTCATTTGCAACTGATGATCTTTGAAGAGCTCTGAGTGTGTATGTCTGTGTGTGTACACATTACTAAAATGATACACTAACTTGTGAAACTTTAAAACATAGACCGAACGACGTATCCTGAGCAATTCAGAGTGAGCTGATGGAGCAGTTAGAGCAGTTAGCAGCCGTGAAGAATGGCACAAAGGCTTTAATTGTGCCCACAAAGAGCAAATAACATTGCAAAGGGACTCCCCAGCCAGCAACAACCTCCTAAATCCATTTGACCAGATACATAGACAACTCTTCAAAACATACCCTGGGAGCTGTCTGGCTGACAGCTTTCCAGGACTAGTGAACAAATTGTAAACTGGATAAATTCCTCCTCTCTTAGAAAGACCACAAGATACTTTACACTCATTTCCACAAGCCCATTGGTGGGCTTGATAAACTCATTGCAGCCTGAGCTGGTCTCCTGTCTCCTTCCTAAGTAGAAATAGAGACACTAAACTCTCACACTACACGATCTTAAGGTCCTTTCCATCCCTGACTATTCTATGATTCTGTGATTTCTGGCTTGTTACACAAATATTTCTTTCAGATCTATGTTTGTACGTATTTACTGTTATTGGTTAAAAATGTTATTTATTAAACATATATGCTATTAAATATGTTATTAAACATATATCTACTGTTGTTTTCAGCATTTCTTCTTCACCAGTGGAAACACTGTGACAGAGGTTCATGCCCACTATAAACACACAAAAATACTTCAAGAGCCTGCTCCTGATCGCAAAGGTTATTTAAGTATCTACTGTTACCTGACCTATTTTAACACAGGTCAGTCTTTGCTCACACTCCTTAGAGCCACCCCATGTAGGTGATTTTGTAGCAAATGCTCACTATGTATTACTCTATTCTTATACTCTATGAGTTATCACAGTCATTACAGTTTATGAGCTGGGATGTCCATTCAGTACAGGCTGAAAAACAAACCAGGCAGGGGAATAAAAAAAAGCAATGTAGCTCAAAAAAACCCTAATAATGAACACATGAAAATTATCTAATGTTGAAATGGCTCAGTGATACATATCAAACACACAACTTCTAGACAACAACAGCATATTCCATGGTGAGAGTCACAGTTTTGGTCAACACAGGCTATTGAACTGACAGTGCCTCAAGCAAAACATTAGTCTTAAAGCTAAATCCAAGAAATCAGCCACCATGGACAGAAATTGCACCAAACTCAGTTTTCTTTGTGGGTCAAGTGTCGAGAGGGATATAAACCAAGGTGCACACAATAAAAGCTCAGCAAAACACAGGTTGCAAGAGATCAGGTATAAAACCAGAACAACCCAGGCGAGCAAACAAGCAAGGAACCTCCCAGCAGAGCTGGAAAGGAAAGGATGTAAAGCTTGGTGCCAATGACTGCCTAAAAGCCCATACACACCACACCATCTCTTGTCTAGTCACAAAATATTCAGCCCTGTACAGGACAAGAAGGGAAAAAAGGAGATGCCAGAACATAAGGTATTTTTAGGTACATGCTGTTATCTTCAGCATTCTTAATGTCATCTTCATTCTGAGCACCAACGTTCGTCTGAAAGCACAACCATAACCCTCAAGCATTCATAAAACTATTTTGCTGTTCCAGGAGAGGTTCTCTAGTGTCTTGAATACATCCTATTCATACACCAAAAAGCCTTAGCCAAAGTTCATGTAAAAACTGGAAAATTAACATAGAATTTTTATCAGCTTTAACCTGAGAGAGAAGAGATAGAGATGAGCTCTTAAGCAGAAGTTCTTCCCTGGGAGGGTGGTGAGGCCCTGGCACAGGTTGCCCAGAGAGGTGTTCAAGGCCAGGTTGCACAGGGCTTGCAGCAACGTGGTCTAGTGGAAGGTGTCCTTGCCTGTGGCAGGGGGTTGGAACTTGGTGAGCTTCAAGGTCCTTTCCAACCCAAATCACTCTGGGATTCTGTGTTTTTAAAAATGCCAACTCTGACCATTGAGGCAATATCCAAGATACTGTACTAGTAAACAAAAAGGAATAGTTCTTGCTTTAAAGAAGCAATGTGCCAAATCAGAGCTATCAAATAAATTTCTTTTCCCATTATTTCCTGATTTTCTGCTCATCCATTGCACAGACAACTAACTAGTATTTAGAAGGAACATGGGAGGGAGGAGCTGGTTGTATTTACTCAGGTAAGTAGAGTAAAGAGTTTGTTCTAAAATATTCATATTATATAAATGTTAGTTGAAGTTGACAGTAAGTATTGAATAGACATATCAAAAGGGCAGCATGTCATCTTCACTTCTGCCATGTTGTCTAACATTCAGGCAGCTGTTTGTTCTGATTGTATCCATTTTCTTACAGAAAATTAATTTTAAAAAATTATACGAAAACAATGATTAAGCATGACAGATGAAGAAAGAAGGAGGGAGTTTAAAGATCATACTGCCCACAAGTGATTATGATCAAATTCTGAGGACTGGTGCTTGATTTTTATCGATAATTAGTACCTAGTTTTTAGGTCTCTTTTTCAGGACATTAGCATGAAAGACACATGGAGGAGCGAGGTCTAAAGCTATTGTAATTTTTCAGCACAAGGGAAGGAAGCACCAGGAATGTGCTGTTGCTAAAAAAACCCTTTCCACCAGTTTTTTTCTAAGTGATGCATGACAAAGTGTGTCATGATCATTCATGCAGATATGGCAAAGACCAAAACCACTCCCGAGAGAGGGACAGAAAGAAGAAAATAGGACTAAAAGTGGTGTAAATGTCTCAGCTACATGTGCCCCATCATGTCTACAGGCAAAATGCTATGACTCCCTCCTGCCTTTTACAATATGGTTTCTAAATCTGGCATTAGTTACCAAGAGAACTGGTACTGTTTACACCCTTTTTAAGCTAAAAGAATTCTCTGATGCCTGAAAGACCTTATCATAAATGTCTTCACGACAGTCATGCTCCTAAAGATGCTACAGAGGTCTGAAATGGAGGATGGGTCGACTGGATTCAAAATGCTGCCTGTGTGATGTGAACAGACATCTGAAGAGCGAAGAGACAGTACCATATAATTTCCTCCTAATTTAATATTGACAGAAGTCTGCCTGCTACTAGAGGGTTACGGGGGTTGGAGTTCACATTCCTCATGTTCTTTACAATCCTCCAGGATTTATATTAGTAGATTGTATCAAGCATGTGTAAATGCAACTGTACTCACGATTACATTCATTTACTTTCATGACTAAAATCCTTTCTTTGTCTTTTGGGCTGTTAGCACTTGTCTATAACTGATGCTACTATTTTCAGCACTTCTGAACTAATATCTCATTATGAATGCTTCCTTGTTCCATAGCCAGGCTGAGTTCAAGCATTTTTGTAGAGAACTTAAATTTTTTATTTTTTTAATTTTTTTTTTTCTTTATAGACAACCAAACCAAAATGCTTTGAAATATTTACTGTATACTCACTAATGAGGAAAGAGCCTAAAATGGCTGCAGTGAACAGAGAACCATTTTGAAAGCCAAGGAGCTACTTAAGCTTTGTCTTAGCTCTTCTTTCCTCCCTCACAGTCAGCAGTGTCTTTCTGCAGAAAAAAACCTATCAATCAGAATCTTTCACTGCTAAGCTGCCATGTGCAGTTTTGGTTAGAGAATTGCTACTAACCTACTCTTTTCCATCAGCCTTACACCAACAGAGGATGTAGAAGCATACACATGCCAGGAAGCAAAAGTTATTTTTCTTGGGAGGCTTTTGCCACCAGCAGTTTTATGATTTTGAAGTCTCAGACTTAACTTTTTTCTCATTTGGCATAGTCTTTGGGCTGGAACTGAGAAAACACACGTTCTTTTGCAAGTCCTCTCATGCCACAGGCATGCTGGGTTCATCTCTCCCAACTTATGTAAAGGCCTCTCCTCTAATTACCTAGAAAAGAGAATGGAGAAAGGAAGGGAAGAAGAAGGAAAGCGATGTAGTCCTTCTGCTGAAAGACTAGTATTTGTAAAGAGGTACATAAATTCATTTTGAAAAATACATTTTTGGGTCATCTAAGTGCCTCACTTCTCAAAGATTCAACTCAGCAGTATTCACTGGAGTCTAAGTGCGAAGTCCTCAGAGAGTTTGCAGGCAGAACTGGTTTTTTGGTTTGGTTTTTTTTTTTTTTTCCCCTGTTTGTTTGGGGTTTGTTTTCTTTTTTTGTAAATATTTTTAGATTTTTTTTATTTTCTTATTCCCTTTTAATCTCAGAGAACCAAAACAGAATGACTGAAAACATTCACTTTTTTTCAAACATGCCAAAAACCTCACAGGTACTGGCATCGAGAACTGTGCATTCCCAGTGAACACCAAAACACTGACTGTTTCAGCATCAGGGTTCTTCATGTTTACCTCAGGCTGACATCACAAGAAGGAACATAAGGACACAGCTGAAAGCACTTAACAGATGTGTTGTCTGCTCCACGTTTTAATTTAAGCCTCACATCTCTACCGTATTTATTTTAGACTTTTTTTTTTGACCCAGATCCATCCTTGGCATGGCTTTGCTGAAATAAGTGAATTTACATTGGGGATTCTTTTGGCCTGTTGTGCTAACATCCCTATTTATTCATAATCAGTCTGTCTTGAGGTGTTTTCAAGGTTTCCTTTATTTTCAGCTTAGTGAAGAATTGCTCCAATAAATAACACTGTGATAGGGACAGAGAGAGGAGAGAGATTAAAGAAAACAACCCAGAGATACATAAGAACAGGCAACAGAACTCGATAGCTTTTATTCTATGATTACAGACCACCATTTCAGCTAGCGCTACTGAGGCAATGCAACACTTTACTACTGGGCATAAACAACACATAATGAGCATCTCTGGGACCCTGCGTAACTCCTATTAGTGAGAGAAGCTCTTTGTAAGTCCCATGTTGGTTTACCACTTCATTTTATTAACTCCAGCTCGTTAGACGGCAGCACTGCTCTGCACTACACCAACAACGAACTTTTCCAGGGCACACTGTGTGATGGGTTACCTGATGCTGGCTTTTTGGGTATTTTTCTGATGAGAGGATCATGCAGGTGATGCGTTTGGGTGTTGCTGGGACAGCAGCCAGAGACAACAAATAAAAACAAAGGTCTGCCCAGATTTCTGCATGTGCAACCCTCTGTACGTAGCTGCCTGAGCCAGCCCTGCCTCCTCCCCAGGCAAGTAGAAAACTTGTCACTGACCTCCATCACCTCTCCAAGCAAAGGGACTGGGATGAAGGAAAAATTGTCTCTTGACCCTCGTGTCCCCTTTGACAACATGGAACCAGGACATGTCACTGCCTGGTCCCTCCCCACTTACAGACATCTCCCTTGAGGCCCCTTTCGTGACTTAGAGATCTACAAATCATAGAATCAGAGAATCACAGACTGGTTTGGGTTGGAAGGGACCTTAATGCTCATCCAGTTCCAACCCCCTGCCACCGGTAGGGACACCTTCCACTAGACCACATTACTCCAAGCCCCATCCAACCTGGCCTTGAGCACTGCCAGCCACAGCTTCTTGGGGCAACCTGTGCCAGGGCCTCACCACCCTCACAGGGAAGAGCTTCTGCCTAAGAGCTCATCTCAATCTCCCCTCTGTCAGGTTAAAGCAACTCCCCTTCTCCTGTCCCTACAGGCCCTTGTCCAAAGCCCCTCTCCAGGTTTCTTGTAACCTCTTTAGGCATGGCAGATGCTCTAAGGTCTCCCCTTGAGAAGCCTTCTCTTCTCCAGGTTGAAAAAGCCCGTCTCTCTCAGCCAGCCTTCACAGGGGATCACTGTTCTTGTGAGGAAGGTGGCAACATGGACTCAGTATAGCAACAGGGGTAGATACGCTCCTGAGCCTCACGAACACCACTTTTCATATGATTCATACAAGTAAAGGAGAATAATATTCTTGGGGTGCCAAGTTTTCACTTACTTTTTTTTTACTTTACAAACAGAATCAGCTGAAGGCTTGTAATAATACTGGCAAGTGCTTCAAACACATTTCTGGATGCCCAAGGAACTGAGATAGAGGCCTGTGGCACTTTTGCTGAGTGTTTGAAGAATGCTCCTGTCAGCTTGTTAACTAGCTCCCAAACCTCCAAACATACCAGAGTTACTTTGCTCATTACACTCATCCCTGTGAGGCAGCGGATGGATTTTAAAGTTCTCTTTCTGACCTGCAAGACAACCAGTGGTCCACTTCCTGTCAGCGGCACAAAATCTTCTCCCTGCCTGCACTGCAGATTTGAGTACTGTCATGGTTTAACCCCAGCCAGCAACTGAGCCCCATGCAGGCACTCACTCACTCCCCTCCTAAGGGATGGGGAGAGAACTGGAAGAGTAGAAGTGAGAAAACTCACTCAATGAATCCATTCACCACTTCCCTTGGTCAGGCAGATGCTCATCCTCCCCCAGGACAGCAGAGCTCCATCACATGTAATACTGACTTTGGAAGACAAACACCATCACTCTGAACATCAGTCTTTCCTTCTTCTTCCCCCATCTCTTATATGCTGAGCATGATGTCCTATGGTCTGGGATATCCCTGTGGTCACTTGCAGCCATCTGTCCTGGCTGTGCCCTCCCAACTCCTTGTGCATCCCCAGCCTGCTCGCTGGTGGGATGGGGTGAGGAGCAGAAAAGGCCTTGGCTCTTTGTGAGCACTGATCAGCAGTAATGAAAACATCCCTGTGTGATCAGCACTGTTTCCAGCACAAATCCAACCAGAGCCCCATACCAGCTACTATGAGAAAATTAAATCTATCCCAGCCAAAACCAGCACAAGTGTGCTGTTCATCATCTGCTGCTAGCTCTAATACCACAGAACTTCGCCTTTCTTTGCATTCCACATTGGAACACTTTGTCAAATTGCAGTCTGCTCACCCATGGTAAGACTTTTTACACACAAATGGTGCTCTGGGGAACTGTAGCATTTGCTGGCCTCTGGTCGATATAATTACACTCTCATTGCTGTTACGACTTAGTTTTTCAAACACTTCAGTGTATGTTAAAACAGTATAGATGCAACTTTGATGTCCAGTACAAAGAAGAAATCATCAAAACCATTTAGTGCTTTTTAAAAGGAAATATTACTGTCAGACACATTTATTTTTAAGTTCTTCTAACACGAAGCGGTCAGATGAAGTCACCACACACCACGGCCCTGTCTTGCTCCACCATGCTGCTCAGCAGCTTGACATTTGAGGAGAAAAAGGACACGTGCTCACTATCAGAAAGTACATTTCAAGTTAGCTCAGTTGAACAGAAGAGTAACCACTTCAGAATGACACATAGCCAATAAAATGAGAAGCACCTTGTTTTAAGTGGCACGTTTGGAGCTCACAGTTTGAACAGTCTGTTGTGTTCCTGAGGAAGAGCGTGTGTTCCAGTTAATCCGAGTTTTCTATACACAGAGACACATACATGTGTGTGTGAATGCGTATGTGCATGGCATAGCAGTGGGAAACAATATGAACAAAGATGTACTCCCATACACAGTTAAAAATAATTTGGTCATAATTTCATAATATGATAGACAGGTTGGGAGTGAGGATCAATATCTAGAAAACTCAGGCCAGACCAAGGTACACACACACAAAGATGAACCCGCAGCCTCTGTAGTCCTTAATTCCCATCTCATGGCATGGTACTCCAGGTGAAATGAACACAAATGCAAGTGTCTCCTTTTTGGCTTGATTTCTTGTGGAAATAAGTCATCAGTACTGCAGTGTAAACTCATGTGGATGTGTGAATCTGTCTGCTGGTGATTTCTCATTCTGTTTGTAGCCTTCAATCAAACTTACTTGTAAAGTTAAAGTCTCAATTACAATTACGCTGTCTGCCTGTAGGACAGATATCGTATATGGTCCAAACAGACATGCTCTGAAAACAGGAACTTGCATTTCTAATCTATCAATCCTGAGATAGCAATCCACAGAAACCAGACTTAATTAGCCTCAGTATTCACAGAACTGGCTTAAATGAGCGCAGCAGCCACCCACCTAAGCCAAAAGAATTAGTGAGTAAACCCCCTCCCACCTTATATGCTAAATGCCTATGTTCTTATTTTAAAATGCTGGGAAATATCTTTATTGTACTCTGAAGATTCAGAGTTATTCATCTAAATGGAAATGTTCCATTCTGACATGTTCTTTCCAAAAAAGAAACTAATGAGCCCTCACTGGATTAGATTTTGATGGTTTTGCCACCACTTTTCTTCAATATCCTTTCATGTGTTGAATTAGGCTTTAAGTGAAGGCTTTCTTAACAGCCTTCACCTTACAAAAAGGGAAAGTATTCCCAAAATGGGATTTAGAGCCCTGACAGGACCAGGGAAAATAAGGGAAAATTTTCAGGGGGCCAGAACTGCACCCCAGTTCCAGTGGGTAAGTAGGGGCAGATGGTTCACAGTCTGATTCAGATCTCTGAATGATTGTCTGAGGCAGTTGGTAATTAGCCACAGAGACTCTGGAGGCATTCAGGCCATCCAAATGTGAATTGCACGATTTATGGGTATACTGTACGTGATAAACCTGGTGTAACGTTTCCGATCAACTTTTAGAAGTCTTATAGCTGGCTCTGCTTCACTACTTGAAACAAATTCCTCAGAGCAACTGAAGACACTCTTTAAATTTTCTTATACATCCAATGAGAAGCAGAACTTCAACAAGTATTGGAAAACAGTCAATAAAATAATTTCTTTGTGCTGCTTTTCATCCTTCGCGGAGTAACAATGGTGCAGATGGAAGAAGTTCTTTAAATACATGCCTGCGCTTTATTCAGTCAGCAGTATATGTCTTGGTTTCTGCTAAACTACTCAAAACCCAGCAGGTATTGGGAAGTGGAGCTCTTACTCTTTTTATAGAGTCACAGATTGGTTTGGGTTCAAAGGGAGCTTAATGCTCATCCAGTTCCAACACCTGCCATGGGCA
>NW_009914089.1:0-6873 GCF_000696875.1 Nestor notabilis
ATAAAAAAAAAAGAATTGCAAATGTTTCATATTTCAAACTCAAGCCCATAAATATTTAAGCAATGTGCTTCTTTCTATTTTAGTTACTTATGTCTGTGTGTGTTGCACCTGGGTAGATAAGCATTGCACGGCATCTGGAAGCACAGATACAGTAATTTTCTGGAATTCTTTTGCATCTGCATCTTGGAATGTGGCAGTGGGGAACAAATTATAACAGGAAATAGGATAACTCTATTTTTAAATTAGACACAAAAAGTTTCATTTGGGAAGGTACTAACTACCTCTGGCAAGTGCTGAGCTCCTTCTGTTACTAGTCAGGTTGACTCTATAGTACATGATTTTGTAGGAAACATTTGACACTTCAAAGCCTAGGGATCAAAATCACATCTTTTAGTTTTATACCAGTCAACATGTCTGCCTGATTGTAAATTAATTTCTGTTTAATTTTCAGCCATTGTTTGAGTATTGTAATACTTTTTATCTTATAAAAATAATTTACCAGCATCTTAGGAAAGACAGGTACTGGTGATAGGGTTCATAATTTGTAAATAATTGTGGACCAGGAATGCTTTCTCTTAATGATTTGAATTGTCACTTCATTAAGATAATACCACTTAGCTTGGTTCTGCTTGGAGGCAGCTATATTCAGACTGTCCTGAGGTTTTTCTTTGTTTTGTCTCTTTGGAAAAGTTGTAATGATGTTTTATTTATAAGACAAAGTATTATCAATATACTAGTGAAGAAAAAAAGCAAAACCAAAACCAACCAAAGCCAAAACCAAAACAAACCATCTGAATCATCTGAATGCAAGCTGATTTAACTGAAGTTAAATAAGAAGCTAAATTGAGATTCGTAACGAAGGATCTCAGTTTCTAAAGGACAATTTCTGATGAATGAGGGGAAGGTAAGTAGACTGAGGATGTTAGGAACTTGAATGAAGAGCATCTCTGGAGTTCATTCAAGCTGTATGGTTTGAAAAAAGGAAGACTCTGTCTCCCTAGCATAGGGGTTTGGGTGTGAGACGAATAATGACAATAGGTAGAGGTGGGCTGAAAAAATAAGGATGTGAATAACCATCTCAAGGGCTCTAAGATTAATCATGCAATGTAAAAGACAGGACTTGTAATGGAAAATGAACTGAAGCTGGCCCAAGTGTGGAGCAGGTCTATTACAATGATCAAGACGATGGAAAGCCTGTCGTAGGAGAGGACATGAGAAAGCAAGCTTTGTTTACCCAAGAGAAATGAAGACTTAGAAGGATATGGTGGTTGTCTATAAATAAATGAAGGGAAAATTCACCAAAGAGAGACATGAGCTACTTAAGCTAACACCAGTGCTGGCATAAGAATAAATAGAGAGGGTTGGCCATGAACAGATTTAAACTGAAAAGAAAATGAAGATTACAAATTGCTACAGCAATGAGAATTCTGAAGAGTCTTCTACTGAGTGTGGTGGGGGAAAACAGCACTTTTCAGTGAGGAAAACGGTAATTTTATGAGTATAATTATACTGCATAGTGTCTATAGGGGCAGAAGACTGTCTTTACTCAGGAGGTTGCTTCTAGTCTGCTTTCCCATGTTGCTAAAACAGAAGGTAATGACAACTGAGTAAACAGAGGTTGTGTGTAAAACATAGCACATGTTCTTGTAAACAGCATCATTTGTATCAATTAATCATTTAATTATAGCACCCTAAATTCTGGAATTTTTTTTATTTGCACCTGCTTGACTTGCAACTTTGACGGTGTTGTACTTTTCAGGGTTTTTTCTTATGCTTGATATTTAAAGAATGAAATGTTAAAACGTGTATAAAACAAAGAAGCACTGTAACATCTACCTCCTTACAGTTCTAATTTCAAAACCATCATGAGCATTACTCATATGCCAGTACTTTGTATTTTTGGAAATACACAGTACTGGCACACATGTGTTTATTGTTGACTTTGTATGTGTCCAAAGATGCAGAGTCAGATCTTGAACCCCTTGAGAGTGCTGCCTGTCCATGTTCTTGGTGAGACTGGCAGAATAAAACCTAAAGTACATGCTTTCAGATTTAAGATTGAGGTAATCTGTTTTGCTCTCATGAGTTTATGACATCAAGAGTAATTGTTATCTAACTCATGGTTGTGCTAACAGTAATAACAGCAATTACTTTTTGAAAAGAATCTGAGTATTGTGCATGCCTTTAGATTTTTTTAGGTTTTTTTTTTAGATCAGTGTTTAAATGAAGCCTGTTAGGGTTTGATTTAATCATCTATTTAGGGAAAAGAGATAGCTACATCTGGTCCTTTTTAGAGGAGGTGGGTTTTTTATGTAGGGTTAGTTCTTTTTTTCTTCTTCCTCATTAGGCTTACACTGCAAGCCGAACTCGTAACTGTCTCACTTGTCAAGCTCTGCAGCTCACACCTAAGTCTCTGCTAATTTTGACTTTCTAGAACTCTAATGCTTTAAATGTGTGCAAATACTCAATCACTGTTCGCATGTTACAGCTGTTGAGCTGGTATACAGAGCCAGCAATCACTCCCACTTTCTTTCTTCTTTTGTCCCCTTTCTTTCATTCACCCTAAAACTAACACTTGCCTACCTTTCTCCCAGATCAATCTTAATTCTTCCCTAGTTTAAGTAATATGGTATGGTTTGGAGAATTGTAAAAGGCACCCAGCAGAAACAAAAGTTGGCAAACAAGTTTGGATAAACAGGAACAACTGCAGTCTTGATTCTTTACTCCTCTATTCACAAGCTTAACACACTAGCAAAACTTCTTGAGTTTGTGGCTCAAATTAGTGACATATACAGTGGGATTTAGTGCACCCTTAGCATCCGCCATATCCTGGGCTGCATAAAAAGAAGCACAGGCTTTAGGTCAAGGGAGGTGATTCTCCACCTACACTTTTCTCTCATGACACTCCACCTGGATGGAGTATTGGGTCCAGTTCAGGAGTCATGCATAAAAGCAAGTCATCCCTTGGCAATGTTCAAGGCCAGGCTGGACAGACCCTTGGGCAACACGGTCTAGTGTGAAGTGTCCCTGCCCATGGCAGGGGGTTGGAACTAGATGATTTTAAGTTTCTTTCCAACCCAAACCATTTAAAAAAAAATAAAATAAAAAAAAAATTAAAAAAAAATCGTATTTTGCATTCCATGGATGAAAGCGGACAGCAAAAGTAAGGAAACAATATCTGATAATGCTCAGTCTTTGGCCTTTTTCAGTTTTCTGTCTGTTTTGCTGTAAAGAGTTAGTGGTAAGGAAGGCTCAGAGTTGCCATTCAATTGGAAAGTGAATTTTACTTTTAGCAAACATGAGAGGAAAAAGAAAGCTTAGCATGGATCAGTGAAAAGGTGATATGCTGAAGAGCATTTGACTCCCTTATCATTTTTATGTACATAAACTCTTCCATCTCCTTTTAAATACATTACTTTATCCTTCCAAACTCATTTCACAGACATAGTATCTTCATGGTAGATGGGAAACACTAGAATAGTGGATTTAGTCTGGTGGGGAAAACCTCAGATCAGTTGCACCATGTCTGGTAATGACTACAGAAAGCTTTAATGACAATGTGTCTTCAAACCCTGTACTTCTAAAGAAGTAATGACAGCCTGTTCCATCATTCATGATATGATATATTTTATGATTTTCACTTCCATTAGTCTGCCTCCTCCCTCCTCATGCTGGTTGTCATGTGCCTGTGTCTCTTAAATTGGCCTTGCAATACTTTTGGATGTGTCAGACTCGGGTTCCAGGTTGTCAGCAGACGTAAGAGGTCTGAATAGCAGGAGATAATTATCCTTAATTTACAGACCAAGGTTAACCAAGATACATACAGTTTTTAAGATAACAGGTCTACAGGGGTTTGTAAGACCTTCTAATATTGTCAAAGTCATGATTTTAAGCACTGCTGCTCTTCTCCATAACCAAGGGGCTAGACATCAAACAGGATCTTGAATTTACATCTGCCTCTTTAAAGGTCTGCAAGCCAATGAAGGAAAGTGAGTAACCTGCATGTTCGCAGGAGCAGGTTTTGGTCTGGGTTTTGGTTTTTGGGTTTTTTGTTGTTTTTTTTTTTTTTTTCGTTTGAAGAAATAGGAGAAAAGCTGTGTGGTTTTCAATTATGGTGTGTCTTTGCTTTGCAATGGAATAGGTGGAAACATACCATACTAACTTTTCACTCAAAGCGTGGATGGAGAGCTATAAATGATCAACTGACACTCTGTTCATTCTAGCAGATGAATGTACCAAAAATCCCTTTTCTGGCACTGAAGCCAACTGGCACAATAGCCCGTGTCCCTGTAATTTAATTTCTTAGTGTGCATAAGGGCTGTAAGGACTGCTGTTATGGGCTACCAGCTCTTTTTCATCCAGTTTGGCAGTTAAACCAGAAAACAAAGACAATCAGTTACTAACTTGCTGTGACAGAATCATAAAATGCTAAAATATGGATCATAGTTGCGTTAGGCTTCCGATTTATTCAGTAGCAAAAGACAAGTATTTCCAGGGGACAGTTTAGAGCACAGGCTTCCAAAAAAGCAGCTATAATGACTCTAGACCTAAAGTTCACCAGTACCTCCTGTCTGGAAAATTATGGAAGTCCTCTTTTCTTTTTATCAGCATTTGCTCAAATAGGGTAGAGTCTATAAAATATAAACCAGGTATTTTGGTCCTACCACTAGTTTCCAGTCCACTTAGCTTAGCATTCCCACTATGTATGTCCATGAAGAAAAGCTGCCAGAGAATTGCTACATGTCAAAGACTAGAAGTATCCAAATCACCAGCATTCTGATCATAACTTTGTCTCTCAGTTTATGAAATTGTGAAAAGCCTTCTAAACCAGTTTGCTGCAGATTCTTAAATACAATCTCTCTGCTTTATATCATTTAGCAATCCTTACTGCTTTTATAAACTTGTTTTTATATACGCTCCATACACAAGTAAATTTTGTTAACTGCTGTAACTGCTATCTATATTTACTCTAATCATGTGTGAGTAGTCCAGTACAAAAAGATCTCCATGAAGCCTGTTTGGAGTCCCTGGAAGAGAAACAGTCTGCAGGTTTTTTTGCACTCTGATTCTTTCCACTAATACAGAACTTGCTCACAAAACAAGTATGAAGAAAAAAATGTTGAATGTGTGGATTGCAGACAGCCTTTTCCTGGCTGAGGTGAAATGGAGCTGCATTTCAGCCTGCAACCTTACCACCCACAGAGGCTGAAATCTTGTCACACGTAACAAGGATAGATTCACACTTACCTTTGTCTGTGAAAGGAAGGCAAGAAAAGTAAGGTTGGAGGAAGGAGAGGAAAGAACTAAAGAAGCCTTCTAATAAATTTTAACTCCAGACATTAAGCAGATCCATAAAAGAAATTACACCTCCCAACAAGACCTGATCACAATAACAGTGAACAGGTAAATTTTTTGGCCCCAAAAGAAAAGTAAATGGGCTTCTTTTTCTAGGAAGCTAGGGCTAAGCTTTTGAGCACACAGAAATGGGAAGACAAGCCTTATCAGAAACGACATGAGGGTCAGGGTTCTTACAGTTAAACGTAAACACTTACAACTTAGATATTGTCATTTCAGTTAGTTACCCTTTGTTCCTATTAAAGGCAATGAAGGAAAATAAACATTTATATACCACACCTATCCTTAAGAAGATGTTTAAATAGATCAGTTATACAGCAAACTAGAAGAGTTAGTCTCTTTCCTCTCTCTGCTAACCATGCAGCTTACTCAACTAGATTACATTATGAATTGACTTTGTAGATACAAAAAGATAGATGAGTAACTCCAGTGTTGAATGTCTTCTGTACACAGGAAGAGGAAACCTGGAGAGCTGCAAGTCATCTGGGACTTCACTTAATCCATGCTGTCCAGAAGCATGAGGCAGTTGAATACTATATAGAGCAACAAGCAAGTTTGTGTCCACCATAGGGATGGTAGCTTACATCTGGTCTGTGCCAGGGAACATGTCCAGGCAACAATAATATTAAGAATAAGTAAGTCTGGAGAGAACTTATGCTTGTTCTTAACAGAACTTAAAATGAGAGATTGATAACTCAAGTTTGGTTTCAGACTTAGTAATGAAACGGTTTTAAAATCCAGCCCTTGCAGTCTAAACCAAAGCTGCTATATAGGTTCCCTGCCTGTATCCCTGTAATTGTATTACCAAGTGTTTATGAAACAAGATAATTGTTCTGTCAGCATAGTTCTGTTGACAACACAGATAATACCTATCTATCTCTCTTTGAATCTTAACTAACTGTGTCTTTCTGGATTTTAGACCAGTAATAGTAATATGTGAGAAGGACTGCAGCTTTTTACAATATTATAATCTTGCTAGGATAACTGCCTTTAATTGGCTCCCCAGATTCATTTATAGATGTAATGTAGTGAAACCTTGGAGATTTCTGGACACATTGTTAATAAACCTTGAAATATAAATAAAAGGTTTCAGAAATAGCTCAAAAATATTTTTACACAATGAGTACCTCTGTGAGGTACATGTTAGGACCACATTTTAATGACTATGACTACTCAACTTTGAAGACTATGGACTACTATTGTTTTGTATTCTCAGACTTAATGCAAGTGGTGGGGATCACAGCTTTGATGCTGTACATATGAGATTCAGCACAGGCTGATGCTTCACGATTGAAAATATTGCCTACAGCATTGTCTAAGGATGAGTTTCTACCTGTTTGCATAACAGTAAACCTGTTTCTGTCAGGAAGGAGAGGAAGAGGAAGAGAAGAATAAAAAAGAAGAGGAGAGGAGAGGAGAGGAGAGGAGAGGGGAGGGGAGGGGAGGAGAGGAGAGGAGAGGAGAGGAGATGAGATGAGATGAGATGAGATGAGATGAGATGAGATGAGATGAGATGAG
>NW_009914089.1:7099-7839 GCF_000696875.1 Nestor notabilis
AGGAAGGAAGGAAGGAAGGAAGGAAGGAAGGAAGGAAGGAAGGAAGGAAGGAAGGAAGGAAGGAAGGAAGGAAGGAAGGAAGGAAGGAAGGAAGGAAGGAAGGAAGGAAGGAAGGAAGGAAGGAAGGAAGGAAGGAAGGAAGGAAGGAAGGAAGGAGAGAGACACAAGGAACAGGGGGGAAATTGGTTATACCTGGCCTTTTATTTCTTAAATAACCTTTTACTCCTTTTCAATTTTCACTTCAGAACTGCTCTCCCAGCTTTTTTTATTTTTTTTTTTTCCTTCATTATTTTAATGGCTACATCCTTGCTCTGATGTGTCAATGGTTGTGGAAAATCCTGTGAAGCAAAGGGCTTAATGAAATGGCAGCTGGAACAGAGGGATAAAGTTCCTTTGGAGCAGCTTCAAAGGGGAGAGAGGGAGCAGCGTTAGCGATCAGAACAATGATGCAGGGATGCTCATACACAGGCCAGGCACATCCAGCTGGCTGTTTAGACTCGGCACCCTAATGAGGCATGAAGCAAAATGGGTAAGTACACAGTAGGGGAGAGGAATCGAAAGAAGACACAAAAAAAAGAAAGGAGGAAAAGAACATTCTTATATTTCACATCAGATGATTTAGGTATTACACAAGGTGCCAAAAGAAAAAGACTAGGCTGTTATAAAGCACATTTGCTATTTGTTCAAAACCTCATGAACCTTAAATATACTCTCCCTTCCCTTCCCTTCCCTTCCCTTCC
>NW_009914090.1:0-23390 GCF_000696875.1 Nestor notabilis
GTCCTACATGAACAAAGGATGATTAATGACTCAGATACTAGTTCCACAGGAGATTTAAACACTTCATTTCCCTTTTTTTTATAATACAAATTTGATATTTTTTATTATTTGTTTCACAAAAAAAATCCAAAGCACTATGTTTTGGAGTCAATGAAATATGTTTTTTTAATAATGTCAAATTGATTCTCTGTAATAAAGATTCTTTGGTAGATCTCAAGTAGCACTACCAGGCCATATTTTGCCTCACTCTGACTAAATGCTTCATATGTACATCTAAAAAATTAGAGTTAATTGTTTTTACCATCTGGCATAGGGAAAGTGGGGAAAAAAAACACCAAACTGCAAGTCTGTCAGTAGAGTGTCATTTTTGAAGCAGCACTATTACCAATCCCTTCACTTCCTCTCTCACAGCCATCAAAGAAAACCTGTAAATGCTACTAAAAACTTTATTCAGTAATTCACATAGTTTTTCTTTTGCTTTTTAGCATTTTTTTTGCTCTCTGAACTTACAAGCCAGAAGCACATATGTAGGCTTTCTCTCTGTGTCAGAGGTAGAAAGGATCAGAAGGAAACATATTCTGTCAATTGTCAGTACTAGGCCCCATAGTTACCATTGTTGTATATCTCTTCAGGAATTCCCACAAAGAAATAAATGCATATAATAGTGGGTGGTACAAGAGCTTTAAATCCAGCACTTACAGAAATCATCACTCTCAGTGTCTTCAAAATCTGTAGTTGATCAGCATGTTCAGATCAGCAGCTGATCTAATGGTTCAAAGTGTCTTGCACACCCCAGACTGGGTTTACATTATGATTGGTGGCAGACCTGTTTTTTCTGTAAATCCTGGACTCATTTTTACTAGTCCTCTGGAATTATGTCTACACATACAATGGCCATACCTGTACAGCAAAGTCAGGAAATCCTCAATTAATATGCCAGCTACAGAAATTCTGCCTCAACAAAGTTAGGAACAGAGCAAAATGACATGAGAGAAGGCCAGTTATAAAATAGCTTTACACAGGGCAAGTGAACACTGTGGTAGTGTAGTATTGTGGCCCTGCGAGTCCATATGAACATCTGCCAAAAACATGTCAGCTTTTCAGGCAAATTTTCTGCTTCAATGCATTTGTCTCCTCTAACTTAACTCCTTATACATTCTTCATGTATATCATGAAGTTAGTATGTCATACTAAACCAGCAGATATTATATATAGATTTTGCTTTTCAAATTTCCTCAGATTCTTTTCTCAACAGCCTTGATCAAATCACAGGCTGTTACTTGTTATGTCTTTAATACTTTCCAGAAGAATGTCTGCTTATTTCAGTGACACTGACCAGCAAACTGAGGTCAGGTGTGATACAGAGAGTAGAGAAAAAGGTTTACTGGATGATGGAGTTAAAACAGAGCTTACTTGTATCCTTATTTAATAGTTGTAGTAGCTTAACACCTCCTCCATCCCACAATATAGCATCTGCTTTACAACAATGACAAAAATTTAATACAGGATTTTGCAATGTGGCCAGCACTGAATCAACAGGAGGAGATGTTCAAGTCTTTTCTATTAAGTTTTTCATCAACTAGCTAAACTGTTATGATTTCATTAAGGGTAAATACCGTTTTCTAACTTTTAAATGGAGAAACCAAAGATTGCAGAGTAGCTTTTTTCCTTTACTCATGACTTGTGAAACCAATACCTCTCCTATTGTGGACCTTCTCTTCTCTTGATGAATCAGATGATTCTTATTTTCATGATTAACTTGAATTTAAGAATTTGGAAAAATCTTGAGGTTTCGCTTTAGGCTCTGATGAATCAGCAGAGAAAAGCTTCTGGTGTATAATTCACTATGGATAATGAATCATTATAGATAATGAATCATTATCCATTATAGGTAATGAATCATTATCCATAGCATTATTTTAGATGTTAGAAGTGCTTTAAGATGCTAGGATTTGAAGTGTGGAGAAAATGATGTGGAGCTGGACATACAGCCAAGCAGGCACACTGTCCTTGCTCTGCGCTGTAAAGAACAAGCCAGCAGAGAAAGCACATCCACATAAGTATGTGACGCTGATACATGCATCAGACCTTTTTAGTACAGTAATAGATGTGTGTTGGTGGGACTTGCACACCTAGACTTGTTCCTGCACACAGCCTTCAAACTCATCATCATTTCCTTCTATTCTATTTCTATTCTTAAATCAGCAGTACTCACTGCTGCTGTATTTCATGAGTGCTAACTATCTTTTAATAACCAAATGAAAGGAAAAGTTATTATCTTGTCTCCTAAATCTCTGCAACTTACCATAACTGATTTATATGGAACATTCTAAAGGAGTTGTGGGACTAGTTGATGGGCATTTCTGGAAAGTATCTGAGGTAGAGAACTTCATGATACCCCTTGACGTTTTAATCCTATATTATTATTCTGTAATAATTAGAATATATTTAACTCAGCTGCAAGGCTGGAGGGCATAAGGAGAAAGGTTTTTTTCTAGTCTCAAATACACAGGCATGAAGAGGTTTCTCAAGATACGTTAGGATGTGAACCTGTGGGTTTGAAGGCACAGCTCAGAACACTGATGCACAATAAAGAGAAATAGTGTGGAGAGGAATTGAAATTACAATAGAAGGTAAAATATTTCAAAAGAGCACATCAATTTTTACCAACCAAATATAGAAAAAGCAACTATTCATTCGTATTTAAAATTAAAATACTGTTTAAAAAGTAGGAGCTCAGATCCACGAAAAAAGTATTTTAAAATTCAGACTTTACTCTTATTTCCACCTCACCCCTTTCTGGAAATAAATGTGTGCTTTATAGATCTAATTAAATTATTTTTCAGGTGAAAAATATGAATTGCTTTCAATAGTTTTTTCAAAACATTTTCAATGAAACTTGTGAAATCCCAACAAATTCAATAGCACTTGTCCAAAATAATATGAAAATTGACACTTAGAATATTTTCTAGCTGTAAATGTAAAACTATAACTCATATTTTCTTCAAATTCAACGTGAATAAATGCACAGTAATGTCTGTCATAGTCACCAGTGACCTCTTAGAAGTTTAACGATGGTATTTCTGGAATCAAGTAGAGGGCTTTTTTTCTCAGTGGTGCTGAGATTTACCAGTAGTATTCAACAGATTCTTTCCAAAAGTAAGGAGAAATTGTACAGTCTTATCTTTGAACGCAGTTGATTCTTGAATCAAATTACTCATAGGATTTGAACGTTAACACAGTCGTAATAAAGGAAACTATATTCCTATAGATGCCTGCTGAGACCAAAATAAAATGGATTATAATGATTATAAGATTTAACAGTTATACATATTGCTTTAAACTCGTGTTAATGTTAGAGATACTTCTGCCATTGCTCTGTTTTTTAAAAAGCTGTGGATCATTTGAAAAGTGTGAAAAAATATATGCATACATTAGTTAGCTTTTATGGTGGTTTTTATGAGTTTTCTAGAACAGCCAAACAATTTTATTCTTTCACATTCTCAATCAGATATATTTCATTTCATTCTCACACAGTTACAGAGGAGAAATAGGTATAGATGTATTTTTATTTCAGATGTAAAATTCACATCTCACTTGTAAGTTTTGCAAGGAAAACAAGCTTCATTAAACAGAACTACAAGTTGTCGGTGAACAGTGATTTGCAGTTTGGGAATACTTTCTTTTGATATCATTAAATTTACATGGCTAAAATAACTTTATCTCTTTGAAAAACTCCACTTACTACTTCATACTGATGAAGAAAAAGTGATTTTTTTAAAGAAATATGTTTCTTCATGACTCAGAGAACAAGTTTCCTTTGTATTTGCCGTCTTATACACATTTACTTCCTGTGGCAGACAAAAGCAAATCTAAAAATATATAGTTAAGTGCAATTTAAAGGAAATTTTCTAAATGCATGATTTTCAGAATAATCTCATAGCAGCAAAATGAGACAATTTTCTCAGTTTATAATATCTATCTTCATTATTTCTCAGAAATAAACACAATGAAAAAATTCCATTATCAGTTCTATTCAGCAGAACCAGTTTTCTTCCATGACGGTACTGCAAAAGCATTTTTCTCACTGATCTTTCTGGAGGTAGGGCTGAAGGGCAAATAAGCAACAATGGGCAACAAGCATGGCACCCTTATGATGCCAAATAAAGTGTACCCTAACACCTATCATCTCATTCATAAACCAGCAGTTGCTGAGTAGTACTGAACTGTACCAGCACAGAGTTCCTGCTGTGGACCTGTGTTGTGATTGATAATGACTAATGAAACACTTGCTTGGCTGTGGTTTGTTTTACAGGCAGCAATCATGACATAACTGTAGTCTATATAGAAAGAGAACAAGCATATAAAAAATTTATACTTAAAGATGAATGCCAAGCAAAACCAGACTTACAAAACCTCCAGAAAGGGTATAAATCTGAATATCAAGTGTGCAGTTAGAAATAAAATATGAGAGCTAATAAATGGGGTGAGGGGGGAAAGGGACAGAAACTGATATTATTTTTACTACTTCTAATATATACAAGTATCTGTCAAAGTATATATTCTAATATATACAAATATCTGTCAGGAATATGATAAGGGGTGGGGCTAGAGACAGTAAGCTTTATTAGCACATCAGAGACAGAGATATCCTGTTTATTCCTCATATTTAGAATTGAACAGGTTGAAGTACTTGTGTCAAATAAGAATGGGAAGTTCTTTTAACCTTCTAATTGAAAATTTTGTAAAATAACTCCTAATAGGAAGCAAAATTCATAAATTAGACCCATACAAACTGCACAGTGGAGTCCTCAAACCAAACCTACAGGACACCATAATTTTATATCAGTCAGCAAGAAAGTTGTTTAATTTGAATAATATGCAAGCTGTCAAGCTTCTATGTGACACAAAAGGGGAAAAAAAGAGCTCATATGATCCACACCCACCATATGATCCACAACCATTTATAAAAATGGCTGTGTAGAGGAAAAGGAGTGTAGGAGTGTAGAAGTGTAGAAGAACAGTGTAGAAGAAAAAGAGATCAGTCTGGTTTATTTACTAAGGAAAACAAGAAGTGATTTGATTTCTGTAGATATACTTCTTCCATGGGGAACAGTGATAAAGGACCATTTTGCAAGAATAGAGAGGTATTGTAGGGACTGTACCTCAGAGATTAATACACACACACTTAAAATAAAATATCTTCTGTCACGTGAAGTAATCAGTGCAGCCAAATGATGTTTGTCTTCTCATATATGGAAATAAGTAGTGTATACCATTCTATATGGGACTATAAATTGACTTTGTGAAGGTAATTGTGTTAATAGGCTCAATGAAATTCATGATTTGTGATATTCAGGAAACAAGATGAGAGAAACATTCTGACCTCCAACTACAAGTCTGGGAATTTTCCGAATCTCTATAAAGTACAGGAATTTAGAGCATTTTGTGTGGTAGGTTGAGGACAACTGCAGTCTCACAGCCTGATTTTAACTGGCTGAATAATAGCTAGAGCTTTTCCCATGGTTGGTTGCCCTGTCTGTGTTTGTGTGTCTCAAACCTTGAAATACTGAGGGAAAGGTGATTTTTTAATACAACTTCATAAAGTTACAGTAAGGGGAAGTTAGCAAATGGTGGCAGAAATTAATAGAACCTTTGAATTTGAATCTGCTGTGAAGTACTTTTCCCCATCTTAACTGCCACAAGATCCACCTGTGTTTAAACAGAAGCTCAAAACTTTAAAGCAATAAACACTTTTTTTATTTTTTAAGTATCATCGGTTGCGTTTTCTTTGATGTTGTCCTCCCAGCTTCATTTGGAGTACCTGAAGCGGTCTAATTTTCAACCCACGATCAAATATTTTATAACTATAGTTGTGGTTTTTTACTTCCCACTTAAGTATCTGCCATATTTAGACAAATGAATGTCTGTACCAATAAGCCCAAGAGGTGCACAATGAATGATGAGTGCTTGGGCTAGAAAAGAAAATTGAATGAGCGCAAACAACATCTAATCCATTTCTTCCCTCAGTATGAAAGACACAATTTCCACATAGACCTCTGTGGAATAGCAAACCACAATGAAAAGCCCTTCCACTCCCACAAACAGGCATGTAATGCTGCAAGTCAGAAGCAGAAGTGCATACATACTTCATACACAACCAGTTTTGTAACTTAAATAGTATTGCGGAAAAGAATTGAAAACCTACATAGACGTTATCACTTACTGATCTCCTGAACTGTAGTTTCATTGCAGGAAAATTGGGATGTGTTGGAATTTGCTAAATTCATGCAGGTTTTGAAGTTGTTATTTTCTTTTCCCTATTGAGTGGAAGTGTTCAGGAGTAAGACATAGAGTGTTAAAGAAGCTCTAGAGAGAGTATTTCAAGTGATTTATTTGATCTCAATAAAAACGTGGCCTCCCTCGTGGATGAAAGAGACACATTCTGTGCAGCAAACCATTTAGTAAGGATTCCCTAAAGAAAGCGAGGTATATCAAGCATTATATGAACCTTAATTGTGGTTATATTTTATTGCTACTTAGATTATTAAGTGTTTAAACTACCAGATAGCAGAATCTATATTCTCCATAGTGGAAGTGTGCTAACAGTAATTTTACTAAATATTTCAGCCCTGTTCCAACAATCTCTTGGAGGAAAGTTAATGGTCATAATCCAAGTAAAGCCCGCCTGAGAAAATCCCAAGCTGTGCTTGAAATACCTAATGTGCAGCTAGAGGATGCAGGAATGTATGAATGTAAGGCTGAAAACTCTCGTGGAAGAAATGTCTTCAGAGGACAGCTACAAGTGTACAGTAAGTGTAACTGCACACAGTATTATGCAGCAATGCTTTGTCCACACTTAAGGCTTTAACTACATATGGAAGATGCTACGGTCCAATAGAAATAAAATATTGTTCTTATAAAATTAGTATTGAATTAAGATACATCTTTTATTTCTTAGTAATGCATTAAAGTGAGGTATAAATAAAATTGACTATCTCAAAGAACTGTCTTAGATATAATTTCATAGTTGGTGTTTATGGGGTTTTATAGGGTTTTTTTTAAAGTGTCACTATAATTTTAAAAGTCCTTTTTTTTTTCTCCTTATCTGATATATAACGATGACATGCAACCTGAACATGGTTTATCTGTCAGAAAAGAATATTAGAAATATCTTGGGATTTTTATCACAGTTTTATTAATGTTTCATGCTTGCCATATTTGAGTGCTGAGTTATGTCAAATTCCATCTACAAGAATCAACTGGAGAAGTGCTTCTGTTTTTGTAGAAAATCTCAGTCTAGGCATGCACAATATGTGAAGGTTCTGATTTTCAGAAAGGGCTGAACGTTTTCTCTCTGATTGGTCTTTCTAAGTTTTTTGAGTAGGCATAAAAAATGAATCAGGTTGAATACTTACAACCCAGTTTCCCTCATATTGGATGTGCGCTTGAGACCCACTTACTTCTTATCAATTAAGGCTACACCAATTGCTATTATTCCATCAATCCTACAAGATTAAATTCTTAGGAGGAAAGGTCTACTGCAGGAGATCATGCAATGACTTTCAGACTCTGAATTGTTTTCTGTCTTTGAATATCGCAGTTAGTGGAATTCCAATTGCTGCAGTGCAGGCATGTCCTCAGGCTAATAGATACCTTTAAGGACTGTCTCCTGTTAATCAATCTTATTTTTCTTTTCTTGATTGCATTGCAATGCTCCCAGTGCTTTCTCCCCATTACTAGCTATACACAATTCTCTTTGTTACATGTTTTCATCAAATAACTGTAGTTTGGCATCATATATTTGGTTTATTTTCCACATATGTCAATATTTCCAGGTCCATAATCAGTTTTCTTGTCTCCTCCAGCTTTGCAGTGTCTTTATCTTAGTCCCTTGTTTTTAGGGAGTATCAGCACATCTCTGGATGATGATTCTCTCCTCGTTTTTGATTCTCATCCATCTAAAGCCAAGGGCAGGTTTTTTGCCTTCAAATTTTTTTTGCATATGCTGGGAAAAATATCTGATGACAAAGATGGTAGTTTGCGCCTTTCATTTTGGACATGCCATCTATACTGCACTGGCAGCAAAGTTTTTATAAGGCTTTTGCTGAAAACAGCGGTCAAAGCCCAAAAACTATTTGGTGCCTCCTACTATGGCAATATCCCAGCGATATTTCTCTGGTATTACAAATTTTATTGTCAGTTACTTCCCTGAAAGTACAGCAGCTCCTGTGAGGAGCCTGGAGCTGGGGAATTTAGCTGCATACCTGGTCTTTTTCAATAACATTTGTTAAAATGTCTAAATTAAAAAAGAAAAAAAGCTACTAGGTGTATCCCAGCTCATACACTTATTGGCTGTTTTCTAGTACTAACTTTGCCTCCCTCTTTCAAAATTAAAAGGAATATAAAAGGTGCTGTTCAAGAGAGAAAGTAAGATGCTGGAAAATGAGTTTATTTTCTCAAGACCACCCTGCAGACCTGTGGCATAAAATCATAGCAGACATGATGTAGTGTTCTATACAACTCTGCCTCCCTCATTAGCCTGGACACATTTTTGTTTTGAGCAGAAATTAAGATGATACTCAAACCTAGGAGTCCATAGAAAGCATTTTCAACATAAAAACCAGTTTATTCTACTCTGCGCAGGTAGAAATATGTATTTTTAGTTCTCCACCATTGTCAAAATTATACTTTTTACTGTCATTGCCTTTATGGATAGTGTGCAATTTGTGCTAGTTGGCATTTTCTGCAAAAATATTAGAACTTCTTTAACCGTATAGAAAGGAGGTCCACTTCAGATTGTCTCATTCCTCTGATTAGCAGATATTTGAGACTAGTATGTTATTAAGTTTCTCTTAAGTCTATTACTATACTTTAGACTGTCTTACTGATAAGTCAAAACCAGATCTGAGTCAGAGTTTAACCTATATGCATTAGCAGGGAGTAAGGTCAGAGCAGGTATCAGAGGGCTTTCAGATGGAAGACACCAGCAGTGACCTCCAGTACAGCAGAAAAACAAACTGTTACTAACCCCTTAAAAGTGCCTTTTCTTGGCCTTGAGATTAGATACTCCCTAGCAAGCCTCTTGCAGCCTTCAGAGCTCCTGGAGACAGCATTAGTGTCTCACTGGCCTACAGATCTCAGCAACCTTTTCCAGGGATGTAAGAGAGTTTGGGTAGGAAGGTTTTTAGCAGCACAAAGTTTAGCCAAATATTACTTTAAAAAATTCTCATTTTCCTTTGCTGACAGCTGATATGGCAAGACTCAGGGGCATTACTTGAAACAGCACTTTCTGCTGTACCTCTTATTCATAACAACAGTCAACATGAATTATTTACCTGTAAGCTCATTTTCTTTTTACTGACATTTTATTCCTTCAGGACACAACGACTATTTTGGCTCAGAAAGTCAGATGTAGGCCATCATTCCTTTCCAGGGGATTCTTGTAAAATTTCAGAGCAGGCTGTAGGACCAGCTGTGTCATTCTGCAGTCTCACAATCTGCGTATCTGTAGGAACTCACTCACTGTCTGTTTGAATCTTCTTCTTTTCATCAGTTACATCTGATCTGAGTCACCACAGAGTATTTTGGAGAAAGCCCAGGACACCCAGTCTGCCTGTCTGATCACATTTAATAATAAAAACAGTGCTTCTTTTCCATTTCTTACCTGCTGCTGCAGTCCAGATATACCATGGCTGCCTGATGCAGCTGACACTATGGATGTTCAGAAAGTGGTATTTTGGATACCAACAATTTCAGTTTGTTGTAGATTCAGCACTGTATGGCAGTTCAACTGTAGGAAATGACAAAGGCATTAAAAACATAATATTGACAACGCAAGACATCCTCGTACGCGCTGCAACCTATTTTGTGAGGTGTGATTTTTCCCCAAGTGAAGTGTTCATCTTCTAAGTTTCCATTAAATTTTCTTCAAGCTCAAATTGATTAATAATGAATGCAGCACAACAATTAAAATGTGGGTAGAGAAATGGGCTGTTAACCTTTTGTAATCACAGTTGCCCCCCAAATCCTCGCTAGCAGCATTTTCCCAATGGTAAGAGCTGTTCTGTGCAATTCCTGCCCCTCTCTCAGCCTGAACCTTTTAGGTTTTCTTCTGTGCTACCTACTCACTAGAACCAGTTGAGCAGACCATGGTGATACGAAGCAGACCACAAAAATACTTTTATGGCCATTTTTCTTTTGGCTCTATCAGTTCCCTGATCCTGCTCAAAGCAGCGCCCCATGAGCAGAACTGCTGCCACAGCAGGAGGGGAGGTTTGCCGTAACAGAGAGGAGTGGAACAAGCTGAGGTCAGGAACATGCTGTAATGCAGTGTAACGGACCATCCTGGTTTTAAAAAAAAAGTAAAATTAATCACTTCATTATAAAAGCTGTATGGAATAAAATCCACTAGTGCCACTACAGGTTACCCCCTGGCTTGAGAGAAAGAGATTTCTGTGGTCAGAGTTGCACCTTTAGTTTAAATTTGCTATCTTACTTTCTTACTGTAATAATTAACTATTCTCCTACTGTAGACTTCCCAATTAGCCTTGTGTCCAGAAAATTATTTTTCTTTCACCCCAAACTCTGTATTCATTCACATTTTAGGACACTATCTGAATTCATTTCTCTTTGCAAAATTTTGTCCTTAATTTTCTCTCAGTCAAGAAGTTGATGAATAATTTGAGAAAGCAGGCTGAGTTTTCTGCATCTGAATTTCATTTCACACCATGGGTGTAAAAACTGGCCTGTAAGCTTGCAGATTTATTGCCAATTTGTGTTTGTAAAACATTTTGACATCCTGGAATAAACAGGTGCAGAAATGCAGCATAAAATAAATCAAGGATTGGACAGTGATTTTAAAATCTCAGGAGTGCTATGTAAAGCTGTGGCACAATATCCGTAAAGACTACTGAATAATGAAACACATACTTCTATTCTTATATTCACCCCAAAACTCTTCACTGGACAGATGAAAACCAGGCAAAACCCATTTTTTTCTTCAAGATAAATGTTGCATTTATAAAAAGGAAAAAAGAAGCATGTTACTTTCGAAATCTGTTTAAATGCTTCTTAGAATTTATATGTTCTAATTAAAATTAAGTGAAGTCATGGAATGAAATTTTCTTTGCCCACATGTATATCAGGATGCTGTTAAGACATATTTGTTTTTTCTAAAAAAGGAAAATAATATAGAGTCCGAATTTTTGCACTGTTTCACTTTTTTAATTATTGACAGGGTTAAGAACAAGTGTTATGATGTTATGCAGAGTAATCATATGAGCAGAGAGGGAACATTTTGTGGCAAAAGAGTACATAGAGAGAGGAAAGGAAGCCCAAAAGCTATGAAAACATTTCTCTCAATCATGTGTTTAACTCTATCCCTGCTACATCTACCTATTGCTTTGCTGCCTCGTTCTCGAAGCTGTGGGAGTCTGTCTTTGCTGATGACAAGTTCAAAACTTGAAAATTATGAATCCAAAGACCATTTTGGTGATAAGGAGAAAATATAAGGCAGATATACCCCAACTAATGAAAAAGGTTGCTAATACCAATCATAGCACTGTGATTTGCAAGTTTGTGGTTATAGAACAAAACTTGCGCCATGACTATGCCATGACTATGCTATCAAGACAGCCACAGGCAGAGGGTAGGGAATGGCAGTTGTGTACTGAGGAGAATACTTCCGCAGCCAGGCTTGGGAAGACAGTTTTATTTAAGAGTTAACAGTTGCACACTAATTTTGAATGCTCTGGTTTATGATGAGATCAAATTCAAGGTGGAAAATGAAAAATTAAAATAATAAAAAGAATGAAATGCAGATAGAAATAATATAGCACTTCTGTGAAACTCCATGATTTTATGGCACCACTGGATAACTTTTATGTAATTTTAGTTACACATTAAATTGTCACGTCTTCCAAAATCATATTAGCCTACTCATTTTGAAAGGAAACAATTACTTTTCAGCATGCCCCTTTGTGCATACCAAAACACTCAAAACAACAGCATCAACTATATAATGCAGTCGGATTATATTTTTAGGACAATTAGTAGACAACAAGTGAGCAGGGACTCTGCAAATTGCTTCTGAGGATTTCATGGGACCCTTTGATATAATGTAAGAATCAAGTCATTCAGTTCAGCGGAGCACATATGGAACGTGTCATGCATTGCCTTGACTGTAATAAGGGTAATAAGGGAACAGATGTTTCTGGTCTTGGGTTTGGGAGTGAGGTTCAGTCACTCTTATCTCTGTTTTCCTCTGCTAAAAGGGGTAGGAGTGATTCTTCTTCTGCTATGTTTCCAGCTTCTGACAACTGTCTGGTCAGGGATTCTGAAGCAGACGATTGTCTGCTTAGGAATGATAGACGCCTCCTTCACTTTCTTTATCATCCATGCACGAGATGTAAGCTAGAAGCAGTTAGTCACCTGTCATGCCTTTTCATATCTTCTCACGTCTTTGATTGGTGACCTGTCAAAAGCCAGCTAGATTCAAAGATTTATTTTTACACTCAGTACTCCATGTTTAAGTACATTATCAATTATCCGATGTTTGAAGCAGAGATTTTCTTGTGACAGATCTGGACTTCTATTCATACCAAGCAGAATTTTACATTCCTTTAGCAATGAAAGCCTTTTAGCTACTTATTCTTTACTAACTGAAAAAACTCACAACCCAACACTTAATATCATTAATGAATTTCATCTATCATCCTCTTTGCTATACAAATTGATAGAAAAAACCAAAAGATGGCTTTTAAACATATATTTTTATTCCTGCGTATGAATGCTCAGTTCCTCACCTAGTCATACAAAGTGTTCCAAAATTATAAGATCCTACATATTGCTATCTGATCAACTGCTGCATTAAAGATCTGCTTTTTAACAGATTATTTCTTGAAATTTAGATACTAATGATCACATACACACCTGCCAACTGTCTACCTTTAAAAAAGATTGGTTTAACCTTGTCTTATTGTGTAATTTATGTTCCTCATGAATGCTAAAAATCTCATGGGTTCTGTGCTTTAAAACACTGAAAGCATTTTCAAATGGATTTAAACTCAAGACACTTTAACAAAAATATGTGCAAATACTTTACCAAATGCCCAGTCATTCCTAGCTGAAAAAAAAATGATTTCCTAGTAAACTGAGAAAACTGCGTGAAACAGAGTCTATGATGACTGACCTCCTTTCCAAAATCTAAATAGCTTAAGTCTTGAAAAGTTACTAAACACTGTATTGTGAGTACCAAGCAAATGCTCTTACATTCAGTAATAATGAATGCATTAATAGATAGTACTGTAATTTAATCCAGTGGACTTTATTAAATCAGGCGTATTTCTATTCCTTCTATTCTATACTGCTCACTTTCTGGTGTCATTATGGCATTTCCTTTAAAGTTATGAAATTACAGAATTTTGTTAATTTCGTGACTTTTGGTTTTGGCTGTTCATTTAAATGTGCTTCTTTCTGAGAGTAAGCTAAACTTTGTAAAGGCCATAATTTAAACTCTTTAATGGATTAGGTTTTTGCATATCAGCTGTAGACTTACCAGTTTATGCCCTTTGTATACAGTATGTTTTTTTTTTCTTGCAGCCTACCCACATTGGGTGGAGAAACTTAATGATACTCAATTAGACAGTGGAGATCAGCTCCGATGGGAATGTAAAGCCACTGGAAAGCCAAGGCCCACATATCACTGGCTGAAAAATGGAGTTCCTCTCTGGCCACAGGTACATTAGACGAGGAGTCGCCAGGATGATGCATGTTTCTCCTTTTATTCAGATAAACCCTGTTAAAGAAAGTACTGAAAAACACTTTAGAAATTACTGTTTTCTGTGTTAGTTTCTGAAGTGTTAGTATACATACAACTTTTCTATGCATGTCACCTCTGAACCATCTCAAGTGGTGTAAAATTGCATTCATCAGTAATTCTCTGTAGTTCAGAAACATTTGGGAGGTGGAACCTTCTGACTTGTGTCTGAAACAGAATCTGCCATTGTACTACACTGTACATCTAAGCAATCTCCAGTGTGTGTGTTTGTTTCTTCCTTTCTTTCCTTTAGATAATGCTATTATGCTGTTTTCTTTTTTAGATAATGGTACTATGCCTTTTTTTTTTTAAATACAAAGATAGTAACAACTCTAAATGTGCTTTATTTGCTGAATCACATTCCTTCATATTTCCATAAATGTAGGTTGTTGTCATATTATTACGTTATGTTACATTGCATTACATTACGTTACCTTACGCTTGTTATGTTATGTTATGTTGAGATTTACCACATTTTGCTTGTGCATAATCCTACTCTTCAAAACACTAGCAGGCTAATATAAACGGTACAATGACTATTTTATTTTCATCTGTTTCCAACTGGATCGTTAATTCTCTGCAAATAACAGAATTCATCATCAAGACCATTCAAATGCTCCTTATGAGACTCCTAGAATGTGAAGTCTTTAACTGCAGTCAACTACTGGTGTATTTTAGAATTAGATCTAAATAAAATTCTCATTTCTTTTTAAAAGACCATGCATGGCATGGTCTTTTATTTCATTTTGTTCATTTTCTCTCACTGAATTATCAGCAAGTCAACCTACATCATGTGTGTTTTTGCCTAACACCTTTATGTTTATAATATAGTGACAAATTATTTACAGTAGATAAAAGTTTTGTAAATTTATTTAATGCATTTTTCCAGATTAAAATAAAGCTGTTGAGTTCTGGGAGACAATGTTTCCATTTGTAAACGAATTCACAGAAAGGATTTATGAATATAAAAGATGTCATGATTTCCTTTTCAGTGAATGTCACTTCTACCTATGAACGTCTACCAATTATGAAAACAATGAGAAAGGAAACATAGATACAGCTTACTTTTCAAGTTGTGAGACATTGAAAATAAGGTTATATGCCTTTACTTTATCCGTTTCTGCCTCTGTAGAGGAGCTGTTGGTCCTGAAACTGAAGCAATTTAAATATCTGTACTTTTTGGTTTTCTGATTTTCTAAACTATTAGTTGCACTAGGCTCTGAAATTTCAAATTAAATTTCAGTTTAAACTGAGGGCTTACACGGAGAGAACTTGTTTTCACAGCTTCCTCTGCATTCCCATACACTTTATTCTTTATTAATTTTTAATTAAACCTACAGCAATTGCAATAATGAAATCTAGAGATATTTTAAAGCAATTCAAATTATGCAGCTCATGAAGTATACATTTCCTTAAACAGCTTTCAGTGCCCCTTCTCTTCCAGCTGTGGTAATTATTTTCTACTAGTGGAATTTTCAAATAATAAATTTGCACTAATGATGAAGACGATTTAGACCCTTTCACTCTTATTCATGCAAGCAATCTCATACATCTCCTTTTATGAACATAATACTATGACTGAAACCAAACATTTGCTAGAGATGTGAAGATCATCAGATATGCTGCACCCATGACTGACTTGTTGCCTCATTAAAGTTCCCAGGATGAACTGTTTTTAAAAATCATGTAAGGTTAATAGCAGACTAACAAGCAAACAGGCAGAAGCAAGCCTTGGAGACAGTCAATTGGCATTGAAAAATATTTATCTTTAAATATTTTTGGATTTTTTTCTACCTTCCCCCATCTGCATTACCTTTGTCATTCCTTATATAACAAGAAAATAAGAATCCCAAGGAAATTTGTTGCTCAGTTTTATTTTAGCTTAATAATGTCTTCTGTCCCTTTGCCTTAAGCTAATAGCACAGCTAATTTCCAGTGCTCATTTGCTTTTATAGATTTTTTTCCTATTATTCCATTACAGAACAGGATTGAGATGGTTAATGGTGTTCTGGTGATCCACAGTGTGAATGTCTCAGATGCTGGAATGTATCAGTGCTTAGCTGAAAATAAGTATGGCACCATTTATGCCAGTGCCGAGCTGAAGATTTTAGGTGAGTATTACTGAAAAAGAGCAGACTACTCCTTCTTTTTTTCCCTTTGATAATTACATTTGTTCTTGGTATGTTTTGATAAGGAACAGCTTCTGCCTGTCGAAACTGAGCAAAGCAATGAAAATGGGTTCCTTTTTACTCTTGTTGTTTACGTAGTGGGTCTTTGATGCCCAAGAGCACACAGGTCCTTCTATTAACTGAATTCTTTTTTTTCATAAATTATTGGCTTGGTTACATTCTGTGACAATTTCTCATATAAAGCCATTTCAGTTCAAATAAATGAAAAAATATTTTTAACCCTTCAAAAATAAGTGAAGAGAAGAAACATAGAGAAAGTAAATATATTTTAGTCTGTTAAAATTAAATTATTATTTCTACGAAGGCTATTTTCAAAGGTAATTAAGTATGATCTTAGTTTTAAAGGCTTAAAAATTTCTTATGAAGTCATCAGAACTGATTGAATACTGGAAATTACATACTTAAGCTAATATCATCCATAGTAAAGCAAATAACTACATAGTGTTATCTGGAAATCCCGTAAAAATTTCATTATTCAAAATTTGAGGTGGGGACTTGAAGGAAATATTGAAGCATGTCTTTCCAACACTCTAGTTTTCCTTAAAGCAAACTGTGGTAACACACAATTGGATAATAGTGATAAGAGGACTTCCCCAGAGTTAAGTGAGGCAGTCTCATGATCTTTGCTAAAGTATTATATAGCTGAAAGACAGGTGTCTGCCAGAGCAATTCAATGGCCAAATCAGAGATTAGAGGTCTCTGCACTGATCAAATCTTGCATATTTCAAAACCTGTATCTAGAATCATTCTTGTAAACTCCCAAATGAATAAGAAATCTGAAGTTATTGAAACAATATACTGCATTTGAGCCAAGATTTGGTTCTTCTGAAGAATAATCTGTCTAGAAGATTTCCATTATTTGCTAGCTGGCCAACTTTAGAATTTCACTGAGAGCTCTTCAAAATATTTCTGTCTAGCCATAAATTAAAACCCACAGAGATTTTTGATTCAGTCAGCAAATAGGTCCTTGTTGGTTACAAGGTTTTCTTGGGTTTTTTTTTATATCTGTGATAATATAGGTATACCTATTATATCAGGTAGTTGCACACTTTCTCTGTTATTGGAAATGGACATTGTATGTTCCTGCAGTAAAATCAACGTTTCATTTTGTCATTTGGGAAACTGTACCCCCGTTAAATTTTAACCATACTGTTGTATTAAAGAAGCAGTTCTATGTGATTGTCTGGATTATTAAAGGGAGAATAACAAAATAAATTGTCCATATAAATAGCTCTGGTAAGAAAATTACCCAAAGTAACAGTAGAAAAGTCCTATGTTTGAGGCAATGATGTGTAATATGTTCCTATATCTGTAGCTGAGGTAGTTGCAGAGGGGGCTTGGTTTTTGCAAAACTAGTTTAAGAAAAACACAGACAAATGAGATTACTTGAGAACAACTGTCCTTTCTTCATGTGAAATCACAGTAATTAGTGTCATTTTGGGATATATTTATTACGTACTGTAATTTTATGGTACATCAATTATGTATTTTGATCAATGGGACTTCTTAAAAAGTGAAATATTAAGAACAAGACATAGTTTAATATCTTCTACTGAGTGCTCACTTTACAATTCCAAGTTTTCAGAAAAATCCTGTGCAATAAAAAACCATAACAAATTTCTCTAATGGTAATAGTTTTTGTAAGAATTAACTCTAGAGAGTGCATTTGGGATAGATGTGGAATTTAAACTTTTCATTTTGAATTAGTTACTTCTAAAAAGTCCATGAAAGCCAAAGATTTGGGAAAAGTTGCAGCTAAATCAACTATAGTATTTAATTTCTGAAGTTGTTGGATTTCATAACCAATCTTACTTTGGTATTCTGATGTAAGGGACGTCTCACTAATTCATAAGTGGATTAAGTTATAGACCTGCCACCTAGTCTTGGCTTCTGCTTGTTTTTAAATATTTTGTAAAATTCCATCAAATCTGCAGTGTAATAATTTCCTCCAAACCAAAGTTTTATTCTAGTCTTGTATTTTGTATTAAAATTTAATAAAACAGGAAACTGTGATTGTTCTGTGTAGAGTTAACACACTTCTTTTTAACAGCTTCAGCTCCCACTTTCCCACTAAATCAAATGAGGAAAACAATAATTATTACCAAGGGCCAAGAAGTTCTCATTGAGTGCAAGCCACAGGCCTCTCCAAAGCCAACTATCACTTGGAAGAAGGGAGACAAAGCACTAAGGGAGAGTAAGAGGTCAGATGCCTGTTCAGTGAACTAAATACTATGTTTGCATGTTTGATTCTGTAATAGGATATGAAAATACATGTGACAAGAACACACATATGTTAACATGGGTATGAAATAATTATTCTGTCAAGCTGATTTGTCTGACAGTAGTGACTTTATTGTTTCCACAACATTGAAATGAAAAATCTTGAAATTCTTCGGAGATGCAGAGAGATGAAAACTGTTATTATTTTGGTTTTTTCCTCTATTTTCTGTTACTCGTTTCAAAAATGCTTGTTACATGTACAGTATCAAAAGCATAGATACTGAAGTAGTCAGCACCACATAAAATATCAAATGCGCTTATTAATTTGAAATAATTTTAATAAGGCACATTTGCAGCTTGATCGCAATGGGAAGTCTGTCTAAGAATAGCTTTAAAATGATTCAGAGAAGTAAAAGGTTATTCCATTATAGGATTTAATTATAAAAGTAATTTCTATACTTAGCAGCACATCTGTTTAACAGGATATGTTTAATGAAATAAGGTCCGTCCAGCTCTGTACATTAAACTTACTTTAAGCACTGCAGGTTAAATGCCATCTCTAATTGCACTTTACAAGATTGCATGTCGGTACACTAGACTAGTTTTGCCACCCTGCACATGGCCTTTAAGTACACAGAGAAATCTTCTTTCTGGTAATGAATGTGACTGAACCACTTAAAGTGACCTGTATGGCATTAGCCAAAAAAATAAAAGCAAGGCCTGTTTGTTCATTTGTGCAGTACAGATGCAAGCAGTAGAGCTCATGTATACTTGTTAGCTGCTAAAACCATTTCATTCAGGTGATTTTTATTTTCATCTCATGCCATTTTTTTTGTTCTGAGAAGGAAAAATGGGTAACTTTTTATGCCATATTAGGTGGGGGTGGGGGAAAGGGAGAGCAAAACAGCATTATATACAACATTTTACTAACAGTTATGAGATGTATAGTACCTATTGACAAGATGACAGAATGATACTACAAAGATGCTGATAATATCAAATATTCTAAGACTGATGCCTCTATTTTGTAGCTACACAGTTAACTGTGTTCACTACCTGACCTTTTCCTCTCTGATCACCACATGTAAATTACATTTTAATTCAAGACCAGTAAAGCATTTTGATCATTACTTGATGTCTGTCCAAACATAGCCTAAGTATGAAGTTAAAATCTCATAAAAATAAGATCTGGAGCTACAATTTTGGCATTTGCAGCTTTTAAATCTTGCTTATTTTGACAGAGGCTGGAACAGGAAATGATGAAATATGGAAGATAAAAAGCTGGCTGAACTGTTTAAAATCCTTGAAAGATTTGGGTTGTATTCAGCTTAATTTTTAGTCAGTTGTTCAAAGAGTATCTTGTGTCATTCAGAGCAGTTCCCCTGCATCTACTGTTTATAGAGATGGGGGGAGAGGGGAATATCAGTTTCGGTGTAATTCAGTTTTACCTCTACATACTGTGCGCTTTAAACAAATAGATTTTAAAATAATAGAGTTTGTTTGAAGAGGAGATGAGGAAGACTATCATGATTTTAGGAAAGGAAATATAAACCAATGAAGGCAGTATGTGTGTTTCCATGTTTTGGGCACTCTGAGAAAGAACCATTGGAAAGGAACCCTGTAAAACTTTTTTTAAAAGGAATAATCTGGCATGATGAGCACACGTATATATTTTTAAAATGGGCTTTCTTTATAGACTGCTGATAAAAATCCTAGCAAAAAACAATAAGGAACTGTCATGTGATGAGTTTGCATAGAATGGAAAATCATCAAAGATTTGGGGGGGGGGAAGAAAAGCATGTTGAATAAATAAAAAAGAAGAGCAAGGATAAAACAGCAGAATTTATCTTTTTCTTTTCTGCCACAGCTTATTCCTCTTCTAGAATGCCTGTACCAAGTGCATGTTATGTTTTATTTTTGCTAAGTCTGCCAGCCCAGAAAAGGAAAAATGTCTCAATACAAAAGAGATCTTCCCCTCTGCATAAAAGAAGAAACTACACTTGACTAGTGGGTCTGCTATCATCTATTTAACCTCTTTCAAGCTATTTTGCCTCCTTTGGTGTTCCTCCTTAGGTGTTCCTCCAACCAAAAGCTGCTAGACAGAAATACCTTAAGTGATTTTCCATTTGCTACTGAGGAGAAGGCTGAGTTCAGTACAGTTCTCACTGCAGTCAGACCTTGACTCTAGCTCCTGGAATTTAATGCAGTCTGAAAGCCTCAAATGTTTCAGATTAATTCAAAAGCCACTCACTTGGCAACATAACTGTGGAAAAAGTCTTCATGAGCTCCATCTCTTGACTGTGTGTCATTTATGGAAGCCTGCACTAAACTATACTCTGGTTATGGATTTGAACATAAAGGCTTTTAGTCCGTAAGAATTTTGGGTAGAATGTTGTAAATAACTTTTTAGTTCGTAAGTAGTCTTGATTTTATAGAAAAGTGGATTAGAGTGAAATCCAAGTCTGAAAAAATAAGTCTATGCTTTGATTTGTAATAAAATGTTTGGTTGGAACTTTGATTTAGGTCCTAAATAGGAAGACTTGGGCACTTGGGAAAGAGTACAGTGATCAACAAACATTTTTATGAGATTTTTAAATTATACTTTGTAATCAAACACTCATTTACTATATTAGCATCAACTTCTAAACAAGACACAGGCCCAGACAGATCAGAAAGTCAGGAGTTTCTAATTAAGCATTTCATTAAACTTATGTAATATCAAGCTAAAAAAAGTCAACAAAAGTGATATTTAAATTACTATTTCATGTGGACAGTAAACTTTATAACACACAGTAGAATAGACTGGAATCTGCTGTCAGTTACATCAATATAAATAATGAGTAACACTAATAAAGTTAATGATTAAATTCTGGACAAATATTTTTTATAAATTATTTCAGTCCCTGTGTTCAGGCTTCCATAAATGCAAGTATTTTGTAATAATTTATTAGTACACAAATTTTTGTGAACTATTAGTCCATCAGCTGTAATCTCTGTTTCGTCACTTTCTTAAAGCCACCTACATTTCTTGTGTGGATTACCCCATAGTAGTGTCTAAAGCTGATGTTTAAACAGATATGCTTGAAGAGGCATAAGTATTAAAAAGCGTTATAAGTCTTTGCTCATCTGTTTTTGTTCTTTCTCCTACATCTAAAGTATTTTCTCATTAAAATTATATTGAATTTTCACTCTAGCTCATTATTTTCATATCCATTAATTACAGTTAAAATGAAATCATTATAAAGCACTCTAGCAGTTGAAAGAGTTCTATTCAGTCCCTGGTTTTTCTTCTCCATTCAGACCACCAAGAAATAAAAAAAAAGGACAATTAAACCAACAAATGGATAACTGAGGACACAGGATTTTTATAGTGTTAATTTTGTGGTGCTTTATTTTGCTTTTGTTCCTTTTCCTTTTGAAGCTTATCAAATAATAATGCTTTATTTTTTCGTTTCTTGTAGGTCTGAATTTGCGTGCAGATAAATATATAGTCTAAAACCCCCCTAAATTCAATGATGTCTAAACATACATGTGTGCATTCGTAATATAGTTCTGCATTTATTGACTGCTCCCTTTCCATATGGCACAGTCTAAGCTTTTTCCTTCACATAACAGAAGAAGATTTGCAGAAAAACATTGGCACTCTCTGAAGGTCAGATTCACATGAGCAGAACAGCAGTGTCAGTCTCTCTCTGGCCATTGTACAATTGCTCATATTCATCCACCTAGGTCAAAGGTTGACTTTTTCTCAGGACCTCAGTGTATTAAACATTTCTGCGAGGAAAATAAATGGTAACAATACTCCACCTGCCACTTCAATACAGACACTTTTCCTATAGAGCAATTAGTTGCCTCCATTCCACTTCTGTTTGAAGGGCTCTGGAGGTAAGATGAAGAAAACCTCACAAAACCACAGAATATTTTGGCTTGGAAGGGACCTTAAAGATCATCTAGTTCCAGCCCCCCTGGCATGGGCAGGGACACCTTCCATTAGTTGCTCAAAGCCCCATCCAACCTGGCCTGAACACTGCCAGGGAAAGGGCAGCCATGGCTTCTGGAGGCAACCTGTGCAAGTGTCTCACAATCCTCACAGTAAAGAACTCCTTTCTTATATCTAATCTAAATCTACCTACTTAACTTTGGACAGGTTAATCATTACAGGGAATTTTAGATAGTTTGAATGCAATAGCCTGACCTGGATTTGTCCAGGACACAAACTTCAAAATCCTTATTCCTGCAGTATATGTCTTGGCTTTTTTGTTGATTGCCAGTGGGTAAAAACTTTTTATTCCATATGATATCAAGGAGTCATGGAGCAGCTGAGGGTGGCACAAACCTCTGGATACCACCTGGTTCAAGCCCCATATTCAGATCAGGTCAGCTAGAACAGGTTGCTCAAGGTCATGTCCAGTCAGATCTTTAGTATGTCCAAGGATGGAGGCTGAAGCCTACAGAGGAAACCTGTTCATATTCCAGTTCATCACCCTGTCAGTAAAAAAGAAAGATATTTTCATGTTTAAATGGAATGGATGTTTAAATGGATAACCTTTATGCCAGTTGTACCTATTGCCGCTTTCTCTGTCACTGGGCACTAGTGAGAAGAGTCTGGCTCTGTCTCTTATTCCTTCCCATCAGCATGTGTATCAGTTGATCAGTGTGTCAATCAGCTGGGAGGCTCTGATCTCTAATAAATATGGCCATATAATTAAGTAATATCAATATTTCCTCCATGGCATGGTATATTCTCTGTTCGGATTTGCCCCAAACCTTCTTAGCCACTAAAATTCATACACTGCAGATGTCACTTATACAAAATTTGGCCACTGTGCAGTGCTATGTAGTGAAGTTACTGTCTGCTTGACATGTTCTTCATTTACTGTGTGCCTGTGCAGCCGTAGAGATGACTGTAGAAGCTGCATATTGAACAATAAAGTACTGGATGCTAATAGTAAGAGTTCTGACAGTCTTCAATTATCACAGATAAAAAAAGTGGACACGGAAAACAGGGAGATGAGACAAATATTTGTGAAGTTATCAGGCATTAAAAAAATGTCTTTGTAGGCCTTTGGATATAAAATTTCAAGTCATATACTACCCTATGAAGAACAGGAAGACATTAAATAGAATCATGGATTCATAGAATGGTTAGGGTTGGAAAGGAC